>NW_011888864.1:4087769-4094596 GCF_000151845.1 Pteropus vampyrus | reverse complement strand
CCGGGTGCAGCGATTGGGCACTGGTGCTCAGAGCAAGCAGGTCCGTCACCGTCAAAATCTGCCCGCGGACACTGCCCCTTTAAGAGGCTTCTGCCACTGTCACAGCCTCCATCTCACTCAGCCTCTGGGGACCGGCCAGCCCTGCGTCCTCACCCCGTCTTACCTTCTGCCATTGCAAGGTGCTTTCTTGGATTTCTCTGTAGTTGTATGGCTTATTCATCTAGATCCCAGGTGATTTTTCCTTGCTACTACTCCTTGTTTCCATTCACAACTTTGATTTGGTCGCCAAAGAGATGAACAGAGCCTCCATCATCTACACCATTTTTTTCTCCGAGAAATTTTAAGATTTACTCTCTTAGCAACTTTTAAATATGTAATACAGTATTATTAACTACAGTCACCATGTTGTACATTACATCCTCATGAATTAATTTATTCTATAACTGGTAGTTTGTACCACACACAAAAAAGGTACTCTTAATTATTATGTAATATTGTTATTCCACGGGTATTTTTTATTGTGAGAATAACATTTCTATGCCAGTAAATTCTATTGAAAATTGAATAAGATATATTTTATTGAGAAAGAATAAAATAGAAATAGAAAAAATACATTTTATAAGTGTTTCACTTGTAAATTCTCCCAAATAACCAATTTTGGGAGAAATTTATGCAGTTAATGCTTAATTTTTGGTAGGGATAATGGACATTCTAAAACAGTTGTTGAAAAGTCTAATGCTGTGAAAATCCCTAAATGAGATGTTTAGGATGCCCCACAATGGAGTGACAATAGAGAAAACTAAAAATCTATGTTTCAATTCCAACTTTGTTGTTAGTAATAACTACTGTTTGCTGAGTGCTTACTATGTACCAAGTACTGTGCTCTTGCTTTATGAGCAGCATCTTAGTTGGGGTAAAGTATTTTCTGTGGATGGTAGCCTGCCCTGTTAAAGGAGGATGACGTAGGCAGTAATGATACATTCTCTTCTCTATGAGCTCCAAGCATCAAATAAGTATGATACTACTCCTCTAGCTTTGAAACCAGTCATTACTAAGTTCATCCCTTTGCCATCCAGTCTCAGACATTTCATTATACATCCTGAACAGACTGAAACAGAAGATCATGTTGATGATAACATAACCTAGACTATCATGATAGAGGAGGCTTCTGT
Organism: Pteropus vampyrus; assembly: GCF_000151845.1. NCBI lineage: Eukaryota > Metazoa > Chordata > Mammalia > Chiroptera > Pteropodidae > Pteropus > Pteropus vampyrus. Next base: position 4,093,424 of record NW_011888864.1, on the reverse strand, counting down.
ATAATCCCCACAAAACATCCTGTTGGCTTTAATGAAAGAGTTAGAAGTGAAGGTTAGGAGAAGTCATCAACTCTGGGTATATTTTGAAGACAGAGCCAACAGTCTTTGCTAATGAATTAGATGCATGATAAAAAGTAAGGAGACAGGGAGAAAGGAAGGTTCCAAGATTTTTGGCCTAAGCAACTAGAAACCAAGTTTCAGGTAACTGAGAAAGGGATCACTGGAAGGACAGGTTTGGGGAAGAACAGGAATTAAGTTTTAGAACATGTAAAGTTTGATATTCCTATTCAATAACCAAGTAGATGTCAGATATTGGGTATCAAACAGGTAGATGGAATTTAGGAGAGAGAGACAAGCTGGTGATTCGAGTTTTGGCATCTTCAGGATGTAGATGATACAGAAAGTCATGAAGCAAGATTTTATCATTCAGGAAGTTACGTGTAGATAGGAAAGAGAAGTCCAAGGACTGAGTCATAGGGCATGATCCAATTTAGAGGCCAGAAGAAAAGGAGGAATCAGCAAAAGAGACTGAAGCAGAGAAACAAGAAGAGGAAGAGAAAACCAAACAAAGGTTTTGGTTTGAAAATCAAACAAAGAAAGTCTATCAGTGAGGAAGCAGCATTCAGCTGTGTCAAATACTGCTGATAATGGTCAAGTAAAACGGCGAGAATCAACCTTCTGATTTGCCACTGTGAAGGTCCTTGAACAGATTCAGAGGTGGAGAAGAAAGCCTGATCCCAGTGCATTCTTAAGAAAATGGGAGGAGTTAAGTTGGAGACAATAATTGTAGAAAACCAACAAAGCTTAAAATTGTGCCAGCTGCCAAGGGAGACATATTTACAGGGTTCAGCATCAGTAACACAAAGCAGAGCAAAGAAGGGTGAATTTGAACCTGAGAAATTTGAACCTGAGAAGCAATATATTGGTAACTGCCATCCTCCCCTGTAGGACAGAAAATCTTAAAGAAACTTTTCAGTTTTAATTCTCTGCCCTGCAAAGCTATCTTAGAATGGAGTAGAGCCAAACATTACAGTTAAGCAGTTTTCCAAACTTCCTGATGAGAAGAAACACCTGGATCTTGGTTAAAAATACAGATTCTCATGGACCTCCCCTGAAGATTTGGATTCAGTAGGTCTGAGATAGAGCCCCAGGTAATTTGTATTTTTAACAAGAGTGCTGAGTGATTCAGATCACTACACTAGTTGAGAGGTACTGGTTGAGGAAACATTTTCTTTGCTATTCAAGTGATAACTGCTTCTGATCCTCTTTGGTGTGTTGTGTGTTTATTACAATACACACAATGTAATGTCTTCTAAACTCTTTAAGTTAACAAATACATATATCCAAAAGCTCTGTTAATTAATATACAAAGTCTTTATTTTAACGAAGTATTTTCTCTTTCCTCTCGCCCTTTCCTTCAATGCCTTCTATATTCTCAAACCCACCCCAGAACACCCATGAAAGCGTTCCGAATTTATGGAAATCATCTGTTCTATGCAAATACTTAAAGTCAATTTCAGAATTCTATTTGTCACCCCAAATGCTACTACCTTAGTATATGTGGTTACAAAAGCACACACAAAAGCACACACACACACACACACAGTGATTTTTATAACCTGTCTTCCATTTGTCATTCTTTTACCAGATGAAAAAGAATAATTCTGTGAGACTGAAGATGTATTTTGTTAAAAAAAATTTAAGCTCTAGAAACAGTAATAATTTATCTGTCCATATTATGTTTCATAAATTATAGAGTAAACCTTGAAGAAACAGGTTTATAAGGTCTCTTTACTTTATGTCTAAATTTATTTTTAAAAACAATTCCTTGCAAACTAGCCCTTTAAAAAATGACTTATCTATTTTATCTAAGTACTAACTTTAGGTAGCCCATTACCTAATGCCAAATGATACAACTAATCTCTGAGTCTCTACTACCCACCTGCCACATTATAGTAATAGCAATTATTTATTGCCACCATGGAAGGTACTTTTTCCCATTTAATTCTGATAAAACCCTAAAATGTGTAGTTGAGAACACTGAGGTCTTATTAAAGTTCATGAAGTTAATTATGGCAGAACTGGTCCAAGAAAACAAGATACCTTGACTTCTAGGTGCTTTTATTAGCACGTTCTCTGCTTCTCTTGTTCAAGTCAGGATATCCAGGTTCATGATTAGCCTTTAATTGGAGTCCTAAGCCTAACATGTTTTTCTGGCACTCCAAGCTTGGGCAAATGGACTTATGAAATCCCGTTCAGGAGCTGCAGATAACAATAGTCACAGGTAGGCAGACCCAAGCCCACACCTGTCCAGAGACCTACGACTCTACTGCAGTGAGGCAAGAGTGGGCAGGAACTACTCCGTGAACAATTCCTGCGTCGCACCATTTAATTCATGTCTGTCAATGTGAGTGTGATTTACTGTCGTAGAATTCAGTGGGAGTATGTTTTTGCTAATTAATATATACCAGGAAATGGAGTGAAACAAAACAAGTACTATAAACTCTGTTCTAGTTAAAACTCTTTTAAGAGAAGGTTCAAAGAATATCAAGTTTGATAAAAGGATATGAGGGAATCACAAATCAATCCAAAAGCTCAGTATTCCTGGGCTTTTCTGAGAATAGAGCTGTAGAGTACTTCTGTTAAAGATGGTACTCAGGCCCTCTGTAGCACACCCTGGAAATTCAGCTCTCAAGAACCTTCCTGTAACACTCCACTGAAAACAAAATGCCTATCTGCTTCTTTCATCTGCCTCAGCTTAGGAGTCCACTTCTGGGCCAATGACCTATGGACAGAAAGTATGTGGGTTACGTTCTTCCTGCCCACTTAGCAGGAACTGTGGACCGAATTCCTCCAAGGATAGGAGTAAGACTGATATAATCTATATATGGAAATTTGACTTTTTCAAAACCAAAATAAATAAAGCATTTTATAGCCTGATAGGTTCGTGTTTTAGAAACAACTATACTTGCAAGGAAGTACCTATTTCCAACTCCACAAAGAAAAAATTTTAAAATAAACTCACATGGTTAAGTAAATGATGACATGTCCAAAGAAATAGTACGCAAGTATTAAAAAGAAAGAGGAATAATTCTATGTACTAATACTCATCGGGAAATATTGTAAAGTAATATTACTCAAGTAATATTACAAATATGTTACCACTTGAGTAAAAAAGGAGAGAGGAATTAGATATATATGTACACATATACACATGTATACTTATATACATATATGTACATACAGAGAGAGCAGAATAGTGTATGTACATATATACATACATATATACACACACATATATTTTCTTTATGCATACAACATTTCTGGAAAGATATACAATTCAAATAGGTATAGAGAATGTTACACTCTTCAAGTTGAGATGTTTCTTGGGTATTCCTATTTTCCTATGGTACTAGAAAGCATAATCTCACTCAGTAATAACCAAATGGTGTGCAAACTTGAAGATTAAAGTAGATTAGGCTAATGAACAGAAATTTGGGAACATATTCTGTTTTAGAATGAGTGTGAGAAATAATCGGCTATTTTAGAACACAATTCTTTACTCAGGGAGGACATGGTGTAGTTCAACTACTATTTATTGAGCATTTATGTGCTAGAAGATATATAGCTAGAAAGATAGAACTGTCAGAGCTTAACAGCCATAACCTACCCCTTCTATTCTAAACCACAAGGTGTATTTCTTGCTCCTCTCAGAAGACCTGGAGCATTTGCCACTCTGTTTCTCCCCCTACGTGGTCATCCAGGAGTAAATGCCCCTCGCTGTCTGTCTGGCAATTCATACAAAGATACTAACAATGGCGGAGGGGAACATTTATATTCTGGATATCACTTTACCAATGTTTCACAAGAATGAAAACATACTGAACATTAAAGAAGCAGTGGTAGTAATTAAGACTATGCAAGTATCCCAGTTATTTCTCCCTTGAGCACATGATAGAACTTGCAGCTGATGAAATATGAGCAGAAGTGAAATAAGCTTTAAGAGCCAGTGCCTGCTTCTCCATGTTATCTTTTCCCTGCCATGACCACCAGTAACAGTCTAGTTAGTGCCCGCTCCTTCAACCTGGATCCAAGAGTTGGAAGAACTTGGAGCAGAAACCCCAGCCAACTCAGAATGGAGATGTAGCATGAGTAAAAATTGTCTTTTACTCATCATTTTACTCAAAAAAAATCACTGAAATTTGAGCTAACATGTTGCCACAGCACAGTCTGAACTATCCTGATTGACAGTTTCTAAGTAGTTTTTTTACTGAAGGTTCCAGTGAATGTTGCTGAAGAAGCTCACAGAGAGGGGCATAGAATTCGGCATAATGCCCATGGCTTAACTCTCTCATCTGTTTTGTGCTATGCTTGGAGGGAATCCTCACTGCTCAAGTGCTCCCCACGATTTTCCCAGGACATAGCATCTTGTCTTACACATGTAACCACACTCAATCTTCCACATACTTCTCATTTGTTTGTAAGTCTACAGACTCCAAGGTACTCTGGAAATCAAAGCATTTACTGTTCTGCTCAGCTTCTACTGATTCTTCAAAGGAAAGGCTTGGGCCTTTGATCCCAGTGACAGCTTCTCAGAGCTGTCAGGAAGGTGAAAAGTGCAGCTCTGGTCCCACGGATGAAAGGAAAATGGTGAAAGAACTTCGCTGAGGTTTGTGGATTGTTTACCTCCAAATTAAACACCTCACCACTACAAGTATTCATTTCCTTCCAAAGTACTTACTTTTCCTATGTGAAAAATTTATATTTCTCATATTTATATAACATGGACTCTATTTCTTGTGAACTGACGACGTCCCTAGCCTTATTACACTTATTACACTAAGAGCACATGGCCCCTCTCTTCCCTGTACCCCCTCTCTTTACAGACTCTAGACTCAACTTTTTACTCATAGCCCTGGAGATCTGTGGAAAAAAGAATCTCAGCCTCTCTGCTATATCTTTAAGAACTGGCAGAAGCTCCGAAAGGCAAAGTTCTCCCAATGTTAGACTCTGGTCTCTGAGTTTACATCTGCTCCAGAAACTCTTCATCACATTGTTAGCTCTCTAATGCCTACGAGAAGATATTTATCATACGTTGTCCAGTTTTTCTCATTATTCTCACCAAGAATCTTAGTCCAAATTGCCTAGTTTATCATTTTATTACTGAAGGTTCAAGTACTGAGAACTTGGTGTTATATAGCAAATAGCAAGGATTATTTGAAGTATTTATGGCCACAGAAGTCTTAAGGCTTAATAGAAGTTATATATAGTGAATATTTGCTATGATTAACAAGTCTTTTGAATTAACAGCCATCCTTTGAAAAGCCTTCCTGTGTTTATCGAATTTCCCACATTATCAGTCCTGCCTGTCCACTGAAGAAGCCAGAACTTAATCTCTCAGCCTCCTTTGCAGCTAGGCACGGGCCTATGACATACTTTGCCAAGTAATGCCGCCCATCTGGCTCTGCATCGGACAAAGAGCTGGGAAGCAGGCATATTTGGTAGGAATGATAATGACGGCTTTTGCCTTCAGGGGGCAGCAGTGGCAAAGCTGTAAGCATCTGAACCTCAGTTTCTTGTATGTGAGCTATTTTAGTCTGGATCCTTTAAGAAACTAACGCCAAAAACTGCTTAAATGAGCAAGGATTCTACTGG
>NW_011888864.1:4080295-4087719 GCF_000151845.1 Pteropus vampyrus | reverse complement strand
CACAGAAGTCTTAAGGCTTAATAGAAGTTATATATAGTGAATATTTGCTATGATTAACAAGTCTTTTGAATTAACAGCCATCCTTTGAAAAGCCTTCCTGTGTTTATCGAATTTCCCACATTATCAGTCCTGCCTGTCCACTGAAGAAGCCAGAACTTAATCTCTCAGCCTCCTTTGCAGCTAGGCACGGGCCTATGACATACTTTGCCAAGTAATGCCGCCCATCTGGCTCTGCATCGGACAAAGAGCTGGGAAGCAGGCATATTTGGTAGGAATGATAATGACCGCTTTTGCCTTCAGGGGGCAGCAGTGGCAAAGCTGTAAGCATCTGAACCTCAGTTTCTTGTATGTGAGCTATTTTAGTCTGGATCCTTTAAGAAACTAACGCCAAAAACTGCTTAAATGAGCAAGGATTCTACTGGAGGAAATGTCTGTGCAACGAAAAATAGTCAAGGGTCCACGAAAGGCTAGGAGAGCCATCGAACCGCGATGCAAGTCTGATCCTGGGTAAAGAAGAGAGAAGCCAAGGTTAGGTGGAAACGACCTAGGCTACCATGCAGAATAGGTTATGCTTGGCAAGCGGATGGGTGCTCCTCCAGCCTAAATCGACTGTGAAATAAGTTCCCCATCTTCCAGGAACAGATCCGCCCCGGTGTTCCTACTGCACTCAATCATTGCCTAGGAGCCGCCCACGGGAGGAGTGGTCTCGCTGCAAATGCGGCTTAGGATTTCACAGCCCAGCTGCTAGGACATGTTGGGTGCTTTTACAATCTCTACATGTTTTTGGAGACTTGATTTAAAAATATTCTCTAAATAATATGGTGCCGCGATAGTTACAAAGGAGGTGACCCGTGGGAGGCTATCGCCTTTCACCTTCACTGGATTTCTGCATTGGCTTGGGAAAGGGAAGTGGGCATTAAGAACACTTGGCAGGAAGGTGGGCATCAAGAACACCTGGCTCAGCACTTCCTGCTTGAACAAAGCTATGTGGGAGGTTTTTGAGCGCCCAGTCTATTATTTAATCACAGGTAGGGTGACTGACCCTGTCCTGTCCTCCCCTTCTTCCTCCTCCCGTTTCGAAACCTTTGTTTTATTTATCTACGTCTTCAGTGTTTACTCCAAGTATCCTCTACTTGTTTCCTTCTAATATCCAATGAACTGGCAAGCTGTTTGTCAAGTTGCACAAACTGACTTAGCATTGAAAGATTTCCTTTAGCTGAGCATGCCATTGAATCGAAGGAGTAAGAGGTGTAAACTCAGGTGGAGAATATGGGGGCTTAAAGGCAGAGTAGAGGACTTTGTATATAGTTAAAGTGATTTCAAGTGTTAAAATGTGTGTGCTGAGTCAGATTGACTCCTGGAAACTCTATGAATGAGTGATGTCCACACTGTGCTGTCCTCAGCAGCCCTGTTCAGCTCCTGTAGACTCATGCCTATGGTTTCTTTTATGGAGTCAATCTATCTCATATATAAAATGGTGGTCTTCAAACTATGGTAGAAAGTCACAGATAATTTAAATACAATCAATTTCCAGACGTTTAAATGTCATATCTACTTTTTTCTAGAATTATCTGCTCAAAGACATGCCTGTGATGAAAAGACGTACTTACTCTTTTTCACACCTGTTTTACAGATGGGTCTCCCACGTCTTAGAAGAGAGACATCTTAACTACCAGCAGGTTAAATAGCTTCTTGGTGTAAAGTAAAGGAACGATTTCAAATACTGTCGGTAAAATTGACTTTAATCAAAGTCCAATAACATGAATCTCATGCATCTTTTTAAGAGCTGCATTTTCAGAAAAATTTTTCTTATTGTTCTGTAATTTTTGTCCTTAAACCAAAGCTTAAGATTTATTCATGTTGTTTTGATTAACTTTTGAATAATTGAAAGATAACTTAATTCAAAAGAAAAAATTTAACACTTTGATTTTAGGAAAGGTTTCAAAATTAAATATCAATTTTGTTGCAGATAATAAATGATCAATGGCACTTTCCATTATAAATGTACATTAGGATAAAAATTTTGTGTAGAATAAAAACTTCAAGAAGCAATAGGGATATAAAATGTCTGATTTTAAATGTAACATGTTCAGGTATTTCATAGACAAAGGTAGGGATCAAAGAGTAACATTCATCCGGATATATTTAAGTGAGTGATATAGAAGTGTCATTTAAAAATTCCAATATTTCTAATATGCCAGATATTACATCTTTGATAATTTCTTAAACTTATGACAAATTTCAAATGTTATCTTAAAACTGTACAAGAGGGTACATAACTTTTCTAAAACATTTTTTATAGACTCCATAAAAAATTTTTTTAAAGAACACTGTTATGGGAGTTTAATAAAAAGTCTGACACTGGTTTCATAATAAACATTTAACTCCTCATCCATTCATTGGGTGGTATTTTGGCAGAGGAGCACAACTAGTGTGGTAGAAAATATTGGGGACAGACTGTGAGAACAGAAATCCAGCTTTTTCACTAATTCATTTTTGTAACCCATGGCCATCAGTTACCCTGTCTAGCTTTGTTTTCTTGGCTGTAAAATGAAGTGATTGTACTATGGTTCATTTGGGACCTATTCCATTCTGTCGCTATGAGCTCTATTTGAACATCTTCTGAGAATTTGTCTCTTTTCTTTCCTGTTAGTTTGAAGTTCTTTACTACAGGTAATGTAAACACAGTTGGGAATAGGTAGGTAAACATTACTGTATTTTCCTTCTCTCCACTAAAGAGAACATGTTTTTCTAAGACTTATGGAGTGAATAAATGGCCAAGTAATCAATTAAAACATTGCACAACCATTACAGTAATTTTCGAAACTTCACGGAGGGTCTCCTAAATAACGTGGATTGGAAACTGGCATACAGAGGGCTTCCCTTTATATCAGGCATTATTAACCTGGGATCCATGACAGAATCCGAAAGGTTCAAAAACTTGTGCAGAAAAAAAAATTCATCTTCATTTTCACTAACCTTAGTTTCTTTCAATTAGAAATGTAGGCAGTAACCAGATTAGTATTAGCAGTTACTGTTTGTTACTCTGTCACCAATAAAAATCAATTTCTTTTCATAGCCCGTTGTTACAGATATCTTAAAATATCATTTATGCTCTGCGCTATTTTGAGGTTATGGGAATTTACTGGATTTGGCGTTCGTTCTTGTTATTTTAATGCAAAGAAGCACACATAGCTATATACATACATATATAAAACTGCTATATAATAAAGTTGGTTTTAATATTGCTGATGACTATATTTCAACATAATTTTTCTTGTAACCATATACTTGTGCAACGAAAAATAGTCAAGGGTCCACGAAAGGCTAGGAGAGCCATCGAACCGCGATGCAAGTCTGATCCTGGGTAAAGAAGAGAGAAGCCAAGGTTAGGTGGAAACGACCTAGGCTACCATGCAGAATAGGTTATGCTTGGCAAGCGGATGGGTGCTCCTCCAGCCTAAATCGACTGTGAAATAAGTTCCCCATCTTCCAGGAACAGATCCGCCCGGGTGTTCCTACTGCACTCAATCATTGCCTAGGAGCCGCCCACGGGAGGAGTGGTCTCGCTGCAAATGCGGCTTAGGATTTCACAGCCCAGCTGCTAGGACATGTTGGGTGCTTTTACAATCTCTACATGTTTTTGGAGACTTGATTTAAAAATATTCTCTAAATAATATGGTGCCGCGATAGTTACAAAGGAGGTGACCCGTGGGAGGCTATCGCCTTTCACCTTCACTGGATTTCTGCATTGGCTTGGGAAAGGGAAGTGGGCATTAAGAACACTTGGCAGGAAGGTGGGCATCAAGAACACCTGGCTCAGCACTTCCTGCTTGAACAAAGCTATGTGGGAGGTTTTTGAGCACCCAGTCTATTATTTAATCACAGGTAGGGTGACTGACCCTGTCCTGTCCTCCCCTTCTTCCTCCTCCCGTTTCGAAACCTTTGTTTTATTTATCTACGTCTTCAGTGTTTACTCCAAGTATCCTCTACTTGTTTCCTTCTAATATCCAATGAACTGGCAAGCTGTTTGTCAAGTTGCACAAACTGACTTAGCATTGAAAGATTTCCTTTAGCTGAGCATGCCATTGAATCGAAGGAGTAAGAGGTGTAAACTCAGGTGGAGAATATGGGGGCTTAAAGGCAGAGTAGAGGACTTTGTATATAGTTAAAGTGATTTCAAGTGTTAAAATGTGTGTGCTGAGTCAGATTGACTCCTGGAAACTCTATGAATGAGTGATGTCCACACTGTGCTGTCCTCAGCAGCCCTGTTCAGCTCCTGTAGACTCATGCCTATGGTTTCTTTTATGGAGTCAATCTATCTCATATATAAAATGGTGGTCTTCAAACTATGGTAGAAAGTCACAGATAATTTAAATACAATCAATTTCCAGACGTTTAAATGTCATATCTACTTTTTTCTAGAATTATCTGCTCAAAGACATGCCTGTGATGAAAAGACGTACTTACTCTTTTTCACACCTGTTTTACAGATGGGTCTCCCACGTCTTAGAAGAGAGACATCTTAACTACCAGCAGGTTAAATAGCTTCTTGGTGTAAAGTAAAGGAACGATTTCAAATACTGTCGGTAAAATTGACTTTAATCAAAGTCCAATAACATGAATCTCATGCATCTTTTTAAGAGCTGCATTTTCAGAAAAATTTTTCTTATTGTTCTGTAATTTTTGTCCTTAAACCAAAGCTTAAGATTTATTCATGTTGTTTTGATTAACTTTTGAATAATTGAAAGATAACTTAATTCAAAAGAAAAAATTTAACACTTTGATTTTAGGAAAGGTTTCAAAATTAAATATCAATTTTGTTGCAGATAATAAATGATCAATGGCACTTTCCATTATAAATGTACATTAGGATAAAAATTTTGTGTAGAATAAAAACTTCAAGAAGCAATAGGGATATAAAATGTCTGATTTTAAATGTAACATGTTCAGGTATTTCATAGACAAAGGTAGGGATCAAAGAGTAACATTCATCCGGATATATTTAAGTGAGTGATATAGAAGTGTCATTTAAAAATTCCAATATTTCTAATATGCCAGATATTACATCTTTGATAATTTCTTAAACTTATGACAAATTTCAAATGTTATCTTAAAACTGTACAAGAGGGTACATAACTTTTCTAAAACATTTTTTATAGACTCCATAAAAAATTTTTTTAAAGAACACTGTTATGGGAGTTTAATAAAAAGTCTGACACTGGTTTCATAATAAACATTTAACTCCTCATCCATTCATTGGGTGGTATTTTGGCAGAGGAGCACAACTAGTGTGGTAGAAAATATTGGGGACAGACTGTGAGAACAGAAATCCAGCTTTTTCACTAATTCATTTTTGTAACCCATGGCCATCAGTTAACCTGTCTAGCTTTGTTTTCTTGGCTGTAAAATGAAGTGATTGTACTATGGTTCATTTGGGACCTATTCCATTCTGTCGCTATGAGCTCTATTTGAACATCTTCTGAGAATTTGTCTCTTTTCTTTCCTGTTAGTTTGAAGTTCTTTACTACAGGTAATGTAAACACAGTTGGGAATAGGTAGGTAAACATTACTGTATTTTCCTTCTCTCCACTAAAGAGAACATGTTTTTCTAAGACTTATGGAGTGAATAAATGGCCAAGTAATCAATTAAAACATTGCACAACCATTACAGTAATTTTCGAAACTTCACGGAGGGTCTCCTAAATAACGTGGATTGGAAACTGGCATACAGAGGGCTTCCCTTTATATCAGGCATTATTAACCTGGGATCCATGACAGAATCCGAAAGGTTCAAAAACTTGTGCAGAAAAAAAAATTCATCTTCATTTTCACTAACCTTAGTTTCTTTCAATTAGAAATGTAGGCAATAACCAGATTAGTATTAGCAGTTACTGTTTGTTACTCTGTCACCAATAAAAATCAATTTCTTCTCATAGCCCGTTGTTACAGATATCTTAAAATATCATTTATGCTCTGCGCTATTTTGAGGTTATGGGAATTTACTGGATTTGGCGTTCGTTCTTGTTATTTTAATGCAAAGAAGCACACATAGCTATATACATACATATATAAAACTGCTATATAATAAAGTTGGTTTTAATATTGCTGATGACTATATTTCAACACAATTTTTCTTGTAACCATATACTTCATTTTGTGTGTTTAAAAACAATGCTGAGGAGTCCGTAAGCTTCACTGGGTTGCCAAAGGAGTCTTTGGTACGCGCGCGCACGTGAGGGGGGCGGGGGAGAGACTAAGATTATCCTAAGATTATCCTGACATGAATAAAGATATAAAGATCATTAAAGGGCTACTAATGCATCATGGAGCAGTTCATAGCCGCCACTATGAATCTGAAAAATTGCAAAGTTACAGCTCTGTAATTAAGTGGAGAACCGTAAGAAGGACCCAAGAACTTCAATTTAAAGAGGGAAAAAGTGTTTCTCAGAAATCCTGGAAGCCAAGGGTAAGCAATGAGGGTAGGAGGGGCCCGCTTCAGTCTCATACTTTGTTATTGGCCATAGAACTGGGGGCTAACAATCCACTTCCTGTTGACTGAAGCTAGGACCTATCCGCACCCTATTCCTCCCCTGCCTTCATCAAAGGGACACCTTCTAGACAGCTAAGTGAAAACCCTGTAACACCGAATCAAATTAGTGTCCAGGTATTTTGCTGATACCCGATGACTACTAGTGTTTTGCGTGCGTGAGTTGGCTCCGTTTCCTCGGGTCGGCTGGGGCTTCTAGAGCATTTGACCAAAAGTTTGGTCCACAACCTCAAGTTCGGAAACTGTGGCTTGCCAGCTGGGGTTTCGGCTGCTGCAGGCTGTTGGCCCATTTCCTTACCCGTCTCTAGAGTATTGTTTCGGTCGGGACACAAGACCCTATAGAGGCCAGCCCTCTCCTAAAAATCCCAGTGCGGGCCGCTTTAAGACCCCAGGTTCGAGAACCAAACCCTCCGGCACTGCGTCAGACTCCACCTCCTTCTCTGCGGCCCGGGCAACACTCCGGCACAGCTCCGGAGCGTGGCGCCGTTAGCTTACATAGCAGCGTGTGATTGGCAGCCTCACCCTGGCGGGTCGGGATTGGCGGCCGGCAGGCCCCGCCCCTCACCCCCGCCCAGGCCCGCGGCCGCCGGGGTGTCCTCGCGCCGCTCGGCCGCGCGCCGCCTGGCAGTTTGCCTCTTCCTCGTCCTCCAGCCTGCGTCCATGGCCACCGCCGCCACCGAGGAGCCTTTCCCCTTCCACGGCCTCCTGCCCAAGAAAGAGACCGGGGCCGCCTCCTTCCTCTGTCGCTACCCAGAGTATGACGGGCGGGGGGTGCTCATCGCTGTCCTGGACACTGGGGTTGACCCCGGGGCTCCGGGCATGCAGGTGCGGCAGCGGCCGAGGGCGCGGGGGCGCGGGCGGGCCGTCTGGGGAC
>NW_011888864.1:4072296-4079712 GCF_000151845.1 Pteropus vampyrus | reverse complement strand
CTTCCGGAGTTGTTTCCTCTGGTAGTTTTATGCATTCTATTTTTAAACCATCTTTTGCAAAGTATTTGTTTTGGGTCATTGAAACGCATGGCTTGCTCCCTGACATAGGAAGAACCTAATTTAATTTGGTTATGGCGAACTCTTCATATTTTTATATTTTTAGCCTCAAAATATAAGACATTTTAATTACGATTTAAAAAAGTTATTTTATTTGCCTTAAGCACCATTGAATCATTAGACCAAGATAATGTACTGAAAGGTAATTTTAAAGATATGTCTCAAAAGTATTCTGTTTAAAGTCTTCAAAGTTTGACTTTTGTAAATTTAGCCTAATATTTTACTGAAATCCAGTAATAAACCAAATTTTACTTTTGTTAAGGATCCTTCTTCCAAAGGTCTAATCTGGCCAATCCAACTGTATGCTGATCTCTTCCCTGTATCAGTCCTTCATCTGTGTATCTCACCCTCCTTCCTACACTAAACGTTGGAGTTTAATAATTCTCTTCTTCCCCCTGTGCCTGTCCCTTCTTTGGATCCTCTATTATGCTCAGTAATAACTAAGGTGGCATTTTGGAGGTTAGAATGAAATGCAGGGGAAAAAGAGAGCCAGTCTGACTGACTCTGTATATAATCTCTCTGGTTCCACTTGTTAATTCTTCAGCAGCACAAAATACCTTATTCTTCTGCAATACGAAATATCTGATGGTGGCCCAGCCAAGGAGCTTTATTGAATCAGAAAAGGAGCAGGCGATGAGCTCCATCCCGGTAGCTCTAGTGGTACAGTTTTATGAATAACTTTGAAGACTTAAAACAGTGACAGCTCTCACCTCACTGGGGCTTTATTACAGAATAGTAATGATTTCCATTCTCTTGTGGTGTATGTTTGTTTTTTATAGGGATAAGTGGGAGGAGAACAGCTGGGGTAAGTGGTTCATTGGTTCTTTTGTCAGGACAATAAAAGGGTGAGGAGAATTGTCTGAGTAAAAATGCTTTTGTAAAATTTCCCATATCTGCTTATCAAATTATTCCATTATTCTAAAGTAACAGTCATGCTCATCCCACAATGTCACTATGAAAATGATTAGGATTAATTACATGTGACTTTTTAAAGTTCTCAAGAGAAGTCTTAAATAAATACTAACTTAAGCAAGGATATTTAATAGAAGGAGTTTATGCTGGATTTTAAGTCACTCAACTATCTGAAGGATAAGTGTGTATTAGATATTTCCATATAATAACATGTTCGAGCAATAGAATATTGAAGTAAAATGGAAACATAACTCTCTTAACAACTTTCAACTTTGAGAGATTGACCTAAACATGACTAGTTAAAAGAAATTAAGTTAGGCAGCTTACAAACATGAGTGAATATTTAAGAGGTTTTTTTTGTTGTTGTTTATTTTTAATACATCATTAAGAGGAGAAGGTGGATAGAAGTAATAAGGAAGGAAAGCATGAAATAGAGGAAGAGGAGGCCAAGCTGGACATTTGGAAAGCCAGAGTGTTCTGAGTAAAGGGACTAGAGGCACAAGCAAAAACTTTCAGGAACACAGTGGGCTATCTTTGGTGGCTGCTTTGGGCCTAGTTCTCTTTTGTGACAGTGTGTGGGCAAGGTGGAGAGCATGAGAAAAGTAATAATTACATAAGTGATTAACTCTTTCCTCAGCAACTATTCAGGCACCTGCTAGGTGCTTAACATTGTGTTAAAAGGTGATGTAGTCCTGCAGACTCTGTTACAGAGATTGACCAGAGAACCAGTGAGAGCTGGACCAATCAGGCTTCACAGATGAGACATGGGAGTTGGTCTGGACCTGGAAATAAATATGCAATACCAGGGGGTCTCTCTGCCACAAGTGTTGCTTTGCATTGATCCTTCACATTGCCAAAGTTATTTTCCTTTAAAAAAAAAACTTTCCATTACATCTTGTTTAATATAAAACAAAACTATTTTGGCATCTTAATTGCCTTTGCACAAAAATCCAAAAATTTGAACTGTGTATGGTCCTTCACCATCCAACTCCACCTCCTCATGTAGCCTCGGTTCTCATCTCACCATTTCTTCTGCCCATATCCACTCCACCTCCACTGTTTACCCTGTGCTCCACCTGGAACATTTCACTCTTTTCTACTCACCCGAATGTTTCAGGTCTTTCCTCAACACATGCCTTTGCACATGGAGTTTAATCTGCTTGCAAGCCTTCTACAATCACCTGTAAACTCCTGCTTAATCCTTTTAAGACCCAGCTGGGTCTTGACCCCATTACCTTTTGGAGTATCTACTGATTTAATTTAGCCTCCCACCATATATTTGTGTGTGTGTCAGCAGTTGTGTTAAGACCTGAGAGTTCAAGGATGAATAAGGCCCAGACCCTACTAACAGTATTTTCCCCTCTTTACTCTCATAGCAGTCTGTTCATGTACCCCTGTAGCACTAAAGATGCTCATTTTAGTGTTTATTCTGTTTAAATACCTTTCTCTGATTAAGTTAAATTTTTGGAAACCATATATCCATCATTTGGTATCAAATGTGCTTGTATCATTAAATATTTTTGCTGAATGAAAAGAACATGTATACATGTACATAATGTACCTTTCCTTGTGAAGCAAAAATGGTTTAGGGAAAGAGGTTACAAGTTCATATAAAAATCTTCCTATTTTTACAGTCACTAAAATAAAGTACAATCAGTAAGTGTGTGTGTGTGTGTGTGTGTGTGTGTGTGTGTGTGTGTGTGTGTGTGTATAAAATGGGTGCTAAACAATTTTAATTTTTATTATCTCTTTTTCCATTAGTGTTTCCTCATTCATCCAAACTGGGTTTCGTGTTCTTAAATGCTTTCACAGACACAGTCTTTACCTTTGTTATTTATTGTCCTACATTGCAGTTATCTCTTCACTCATCTGTTTTCCTAATTGGGTTGTAAGCTTTCTGAAAGCAAAGCTTGTCTTGTTCATTCATTATGTTCTTAGAATAATAATTAATAATAGTTATGTATGAAATATTTTCCCTTGTTTAAAAGAATATTTTCAGTATCTTCTCTGAAATTTCAAGTAAATACTTACACATTTACCTTGTTTTGTTTGTGGTAATTTGAGAACTCTTCCCCCTCCCCCTTTGATTTTGGTCTTTTCCCAGTGTTCAATGGATGGCTTCCAACCCTCACCACCTCTTCCACCATTAACTATTTCAGTGGAGATACAAAATAACTTAGATTTTTGACATTTGGGGAAAACCTTTGGGCAATTTCTGTTTTGTCCAGCAATCATGATGGCCCAGTAAGCATATCTCAGTCTCCCCGCCTCAGAACACAGGGTTAATAATTATAGCTCTACTCATAATTATGTGCCTTCAGTCCTTCCTTCCCTTGTGACACCTTACACACTTGAAAGGTGAAGGATATAGTTCTTAGGTTAGCAGTTCAGTTTCCTTCTTTCCCTTCCTTCTCCCAAAGATCCATTGCAAAATACTCAGTTGGTTTGCCTTTTTAAAAACCTCTCCTTCTTAACTCTAAATTCCTTCTTTTGTCTCCAGTAGCGTGGTTGCCCTTACCTAATGGTGAAGTAAGAAGTGCATGGATAGAAAATTGCATATATAAGAAATTTTTTAATGAGAAAGAGATCCTAGTAAGTAAAGCTGTGTCAATAGTAGATGGTAAATAAGCTACTAAATCCCATTAGGCTTTCTTCCTTTGCTCATACTGATAATGAGGTTTCTATGAGAGGGATCTGTGTCTAACTTGTTAGTGATCTCTTGTGAGTACTTGATCTCAACTCTCTGAAGTAGTTTGCTCATTGAATAAGATAGGTGATTTATGTTCTTAGTGCTATTAAAATACTTGTATAGATACCCCCTAAGAAATAAAAAACCAGATTTAGAATTACCATACGTAAAACAGCCCAGAAAAAGCTGTTAGCCCGGATTGTCTGATGGCAGTATGATAGGAGTGAGATTTGGAGTCCACCAGCCACCCTCTTGCTTGGCCTTGGGAAGAAAAACATGTGTGTCCTTGTTTCCTCCATATCACTACTCTCTCTCTCCTCCTTTCAGGTATACCTTAACTATAGAGCTTTAAGCACACAGCAGTTGGTGTTGCGGAGGGAAGCAGATGACCGATAGAAAGGGACACTAAACTTTATCATAAAGAGTGTGAAGAGTACGAATTCTCCAGATGGAAAAGAAGTCCAAAGGCTTTGTGCTCTTGTCACACACTGTTGGCATCTTTTACATTCCCATTTCTTTCTTCGGGGTAGGGGGTCTTTTTTCAGTCGTCTTTGTGTATCTGTGCATGATTCCTGCTGGCAGCTCAAATGCTACAGATTCCCTTTGCAAATCTATCCTAGGAAGACCCCAGAAGTGATTTTTCTCACAAGAGCAATTTGAAAATACTGTACTATTACTTGTAGTAGTCAGCATGGCCCAAATGAAACTTTATGGGCTGGTCAAGAAAGCAGACCTTAGGAAAATCAGTCTTAATGCTGAGTAATTAGTGTCAGATCATTCAGTAATTACATATTTAGTGCAAAACTGCGTAGGTTTTGGTAAATAAAATAGACGTTTTTGCTCTTATGAAGCTTCTAATAGTGGAAGTAGAGAAGGAGTCACCTAACTGACTACAAATTAAGTTCTATGGAGGAAACAAGGTACAGTAAGAAAGAATAATCAGGTTTAGGATGGCGACGGGTCTCTCTGCCACAAGTGTTGCTTTGCATTGATCCTTCACATTGCCAAAGTTATTTTCCTTTAAAAAAAAAACTTTCCATTACATCTTGTTTAATATAAAACAAAACTATTTTGGCATCTTAATTGCCTTTGCACAAAAATCCAAAAATTTGAACTGTGTATGGTCCTTCACCATCCAACTCCACCTCCTCATGTAGCCTCGGTTCTCATCTCACCATTTCTTCTGCCCATATCCACTCCACCTCCACTGTTTACCCTGTGCTCCACCTGGAACATTTCACTCTTTTCTACTCACCCGAATGTTTCAGGTCTTTCCTCAACACATGCCTTTGCACATGGAGTTTAATCTGCTTGCAAGCCTTCTACAATCACCTGTAAACTCCTGCTTAATCCTTTTAAGACCCAGCTGGGTCTTGACCCCATTACCTTTTGGAGTATCTACTGATTTAATTTAGCCTCCCACCATATATTTGTGTGTGTGTCAGCAGTTGTGTTAAGACCTGGGAGTTCAAGGATGAATAAGGCCCAGACCCTACTAACAGTATTTTCCCCTCTTTACTCTCATAGCAGTCTGTTCATGTACCCCTGTAGCACTAAAGATGCTCATTTTAGTGTTTATTCTGTTTAAATACCTTTCTCTGATTAAGTTAAATTTTTGGAAACCATATATCCATCATTTGGTATCAAATGTGCTTGTATCATTAAATATTTTTGCTGAATGAAAAGAACATGTATACATGTACATAATGTACCTTTCCTTGTGAAGCAAAAATGGTTTAGGGAAAGAGGTTACAAGTTCATATAAAAATCTTCCTATTTTTACAGTCACTAAAATAAAGTACAATCAGTAAGTGTGTGTGTGTGTGTGTGTGTGTGTGTGTGTGTGTGTGTGTGTGTGTGTATAAAATGGGTGCTAAACAATTTTAATTTTTATTATCTCTTTTTCCATTAGTGTTTCCTCATTCATCCAAACTGGGTTTCGTGTTCTTAAATGCTTTCACAGACACAGTCTTTACCTTTGTTATTTATTGTCCTACATTGCAGTTATCTCTTCACTCATCTGTTTTCCTAATTGGGTTGTAAGCTTTCTGAAAGCAAAGCTTGTCTTGTTCATTCATTATGTTCTTAGAATAATAATTAATAATAGTTATGTATGAAATATTTTCCCTTGTTTAAAAGAATATTTTCAGTATCTTCTCTGAAATTTCAAGTAAATACTTACACATTTACCTTGTTTTGTTTGTGGTAATTTGAGAACTCTTCCCCCTCCCCCTTTGATTTTGGTCTTTTCCCAGTGTTCAATGGATGGCTTCCAACCCTCACCACCTCTTCCACCATTAACTATTTCAGTGGAGATACAAAATAACTTAGATTTTTGACATTTGGGGAAAACCTTTGGGCAATTTCTGTTTTGTCCAGCAATCATGATGGCCCAGTAAGCATATCTCAGTCTCCCCGCCTCAGAACACAGGGTTAATAATTATAGCTCTACTCATAATTATGTGCCTTCAGTCCTTCCTTCCCTTGTGACACCTTACACACTTGAAAGGTGAAGGATATAGTTCTTAGGTTAGCAGTTCAGTTTCCTTCTTTCCCTTCCTTCTCCCAAAGATCCATTGCAAAATACTCAGTTGGTTTGCCTTTTTAAAAACCTCTCCTTCTTAACTCTAAATTCCTTCTTTTGTCTCCAGTAGCGTGGTTGCCCTTACCTAATGGTGAAGTAAGAAGTGCATGGATAGAAAATTGCATATATAAGAAATTTTTTAATGAGAAAGAGATCCTAGTAAGTAAAGCTGTGTCAATAGTAGATGGTAAATAAGCTACTAAATCCCATTAGGCTTTCTTCCTTTGCTCATACTGATAATGAGGTTTCTATGAGAGGGATCTGTGTCTAACTTGTTAGTGATCTCTTGTGAGTACTTGATCTCAACTCTCTGAAGTAGTTTGCTCATTGAATAAGATAGGTGATTTATGTTCTTAGTGCTATTAAAATACTTGTATAGATACCCCCTAAGAAATAAAAAACCAGATTTAGAATTACCATACGTAAAACAGCCCGGAAAAAGCTGTTAGCCCGGATTGTCTGATGGCAGTATGATAGGAGTGAGTTGATATTTGGAGTCCACCAGCCACCCTCTTGCTTGGCCTTGGGAAGAAAAACATGTGTGTCCTTGTTTCCTCCATATCACTACTCTCTCTCTCCTCCTTTCAGGTATACCTTAACTATAGAGCTTTAAGCACACAGCAGTTGGTGTTGCGGAGGGAAGCAGATGACCGATAGAAAGGGACACTAAACTTTATCATAAAGAGTGTGAAGAGTACGAATTCTCCAGATGGAAAAGAAGTCCAAAGGCTTTGTGCTCTTGTCACACACTGTTGGCATCTTTTACATTCCCATTTCTTTCTTCGGGGTAGGGGGTCTTTTTTCAGTCGTCTTTGTGTATCTGTGCATGATTCCTGCTGGCAGCTCAAATGCTACAGATTCCCTTTGCACATCTATCCTAGGAAGACCCCAGAAGTGATTTTTCTCACAAAAGCAATTTGAAAATACTGTACTATTACTTGTAGTAGTCAGCATGGCCCAAATGAAACTTTATGGGCTGGTCAAGAAAGCAGACCTTAGGAAAATCAGTCTTAATGCTGAGTAATTAGTGTCAGATCATTCAGTAATTACATATTTAGTGCAAAACTGCGTAGGTTTTGGTAAATAAAATAGACGTTTTTGCTCTTATGAAGCT
>NW_011888864.1:4068574-4070611 GCF_000151845.1 Pteropus vampyrus | reverse complement strand
CTTGCCGTCTACCAGGGCTGTGGTTTCATCTGAAGACTCAACTTGGGTGGGGAAGGGGTGTTTGTTTCCAAGCTCGATCAAGTGGCTATTGGCAGTCTTCAGTTCTTCACCATGAGGAACTCTTCATGGGGCTGCTTCACAACATGTAGATGTCTTCCCCCTGGGGGAGTAATCCAAGAGAAAGTGTCCAAAGTAGAGGCCGTGGTCTTTTCATAAATTAATCTCAGAAGTGACATCTCATCACTTCTGTCATGTTCTTTTCACTAGTTGTGAGTCATTAAAATTAACACACACTTGGAGGCAGGGAATTTTACAAGAGCATGAATACCAGCAGGGTGGGGGTCATTAGGGGCCGTCTTAGAAGAAGTCATTGTCTTGTTTGGTGGCAAGCTTAGAATTGAGGTATTTTATTTTTAATGTGGTTGCCAAATTCTAAATATGTTTAAGTTTGAATGGAAAGGTAGGAAAAGTGACCAAGTGACAGTTTTGCCTTCATCTTTTCTGCCCCTTATGAGAATTTGAACATGAAATATTTAGGCTTTAATAATTATGGACTTGTCTTATATCATGTACTTGGTAGAAAGGCTGGGGGTAAGCTAACATGAAAAATAATTAGAAAACAAGCAGCAGTTCATGAAATAGTAGCTAATGAGTTTGTTAGATGGCAAGAATTTGTGATTCAGGACTCTTATAAACCAATAAGCGGAATTACTTTGGAAGAGACATTTGTGATTATTTATATTTAAGTCTTTTTATCTTTTACTATCTACCTAAATTATGTTTAGGCATTGTCTTTTGGATAAGATTGTCATGGCAGTGGATTGGTTGTCTGTGCTATATAACATATTAACAAAAACTTTGCAGCTTAAAACCACATACATTCCTGCATTTATTACCTCATTGTTTCCATGGGTCAGGAGTCCAGGCATGGCTTTTTATGGCTGGCTGCTCAGGGTCTCACAAGAACTCAGTCAGGTGTTGGTTGGGACTGTGGTCTCATCTGAGGCTCCTTTTCCAAGTCCACATGGTTTTTTGAAGAATGTATTTTGTTGCAGCTGTAGAACTCCTGATAGCTCGTTTATTGAAGGACAGCAGAAGAATCTCTCTGATACCAGCTATGGCCTTAGTCTTTTTTTAAAAAAGCTAACCAGATTAGGTCATGTCCACCAGCCCTATCTCCCTTTTGATTGACTCAGTCATCTGATTAGGGATTGAAATTATATCTGAAATATCCCTTCACTTTTGCCGTATTACTTACCATAACATAATCACAGGAGTGATATTCACAGATCCTGTCTTCACTAAATGGAGAGGACTATATAAGGGAACGGGTCATCTTAGAGTCTGCCTACCACAAGCAGACGGGAGGCATTAATATCCAGGTTTTGGTTCCTTTTCCATGTGTTATGGACTAAATGTTTGTGTGCCCTCTAAATTCATATATCGAAGCCCTAACACTCGATGTGATGATATTTGGAGATTAGGGTTAGGTGACAGGAGGGTGAGGCCTTAATGGGATTAGTGCTTTTACAAGGGAGAGTTGCGTGTGTGCACGCGCGCGTGCTCTTTCTCTCTCTCTCTCTCTCTCTCTCCCTCCCTCTCTCTCCCTCCCCTCCCTCCCCTTCTCTCCCCTTCTCTGTCTTTGTCTGTCTGTCTGTCTGTCTGTCTGTCTGTCTCTCTCTCTCTCCCCCTCTCTCTGTCTGTCTCTCTCTCCTCTCTCGCATGAGAGGACACAGTGAGAAAGCTGTGCCTGCAAGTCAGGAAGCGCGTTTCACCAGAGCCCGACCGTGGTGGCACCCTAATCTCATACTTCTGTCCTTCAGAATGGTGAGAAAATAAATTTCTAGCGTTAAAACCACCTGAGCTTATGGAGCTCATTCAAAATGACTAAGACACTAGGTGCTTTAAAAAAAATAAATTGTAAACTGCAGAGAAATGAGTTTCTGCACATCTAAATTACTCTGAAGTTTTGCCTGTCTTCTCCAGGAAACAAAAACTTTTAATTTTTGAGTACATTTCAGAGAGAAACGTGGAGTT
>NW_011888864.1:4062826-4067674 GCF_000151845.1 Pteropus vampyrus | reverse complement strand
TTTTTTTTTTTATGCCTACAACACCCAGTCTTCCTAGGTGGTCTCCCATCCAAGTACTAACCAGGCCCAACCCTGCTTAGCTTTCAAGATCAGACAAGATCGAGCGTGTTCAGTGTGACATGGCCGTAGACTACTTCTCTTTTTACTTACCTTCCTCTTCCTCCCATTATTTTTTCTCTTCCTTTTCTCTTCATCTCCTGCTCCCTCCTTTTTTCTCCTCTTTCTCTCTCTGCCTTTCTTCTTGTGCTCTACTTTTTTACTTGAGAGTTTTTCTTCAGCAGGAATGATATTGAATCATTCCTGGCTGTCTCTTACTTAGCAAGGCACATAAAAGGTGATTGGAAGCTCTCTCTACTTGTGCAGGGTTTGTGGTCTCAAGAAAAATGATACCTTTGTAGGAGACCCTAAGATATCAGTATATGGTATATTGATTTTTCTTTGAGATGCTCATTTACTTCAAAGAAGACCTTAGCCTGTTTGGCTTGGGGCTTGGCAGGAAATGTTAAAGATTAGCTTGGCTGTCAACATTGAGGGAATCAGCTTTGAAAGGTGCTTGGAGATTCTTATAGAATCCTCAGTACGTCTCATCTCTCCCCTCTGCTGTGTAAACCTCTCTAGAAGGTTGACATCCAAATTTCTCTCTGGTTCAGGTAGGGACATTTGCCCGGTTGGTCAGATGTGGCCAGGATGTGGGATGGGTGGCAGGAGTCTTAATTGTTACTCATACAAATTTTCCATCGGTCTTCTTGATTATAGCTCCCTTCTCCATTCATACACAAAACATACCCAATGTTAATGTGCGAACATTAACACACATGTTCGGTTAACTTTTTTCAAGGATATGCAGATGTTTAGATAGTTTGCAATAGTCATTAAAAAGAATAATATCACTAGTCACTGAGATTCTGGCTAGTTGGATCTCTCAGAACTCTCCAGTATACAATTTTTAGAAAGCAATACAGTAAAGTCTTTATTTGATTTAACCATGCTTTGAGATTAATTAAATGTCTATTCTCTTTCAGCTTCTTCCAAATAGCCCATAAACTACTGATGGTTAATGTCCTGTTCTCCCAGTTTAAGGTCAACTACTAGTTAAGTGGTTTGAACATTCAGTCATCTCATTCTCTAAGGATATTATTCATAGGTCTTTTTGAGAAACTAGTGGTCAGTTACTTTTTGCTGGTGCTACTCCCATGAGCAGATAGAAACCAAAAAGAGAACAGAAGCATAAAACCTTTAATGATGAAATGTACAGGCATAAAGGAAAGTGTATAAAACACATATGTAGAGTTTAATTTATAGTTAAATTGAAACATTTTATCCACCACCCAGATAAGACAAAGAATATTGCCATGCTTCAGAAGCTTTCTGTGATCTCCTAGATTACAACTTATTTTGACTTTCGTATTATTTATTTGCTTTTCTTTATAATTTTACCACCTCTATGTGGATATATAAAATATATTACTGGTTTTGCCTATTTGTGAACCTTATATGAATAACCTCATTTATATATCATTTTATGTTGTCTTTCCCTGGATATTTGTGAGATTCGTGAGATTCAGTCATGATATTGCATATAGTAATGATTTGTTCCATTTCATTGCTGTGCAATGCGCCATGGTCTGTATATACCACATTCTGTCCATTTTACAGCTGATGAACAGTTGAATTGTTTCCAGTTTAGGATTGTCATTAACAACATTCTTATATACATATCTTGTACACATGTGTGTAGATAGTTCCAGGATGTGTACCTATGAGTGGAATTGCTGAATCATGGAGATGAACTTTACTAAGTGATGCCAAACAGGTTTTCTAAGTGTTTGTACTAGAATACATTTCCACTGACAGGGTATAAGAGTTTTAGTAGTGGCACTAACAACACTTGGTATTTTTAGGCTTTAATTAAAATTAATTTGCAAATATGCTGGGAATCTAGATGTATCACATTACAGTTTTAATTTACATTTCTGTAATTACTAATAAGACTGAATATCTTTTCATATGTTGTTTAGACATTTGGATTTTCTCTTTTTGTGAAGTGCCTATTCAGATTTATTTGCCCATTTTTTTTCCTACTGAGTTGTCTTGTTTTTTTACTGATTTGTAGGATTTTGTTATATATTCTATATACTTATCCTTTGATTACATTTATTTCAGGTGTCTTCTCCCTTCCTATACATGTAATTTTTTCTTTTTTTTTTTTTTGATGAGTAGAAGTTCTTAAAATACAATGTAGTTGAATATCAATCTTTGCCTTTTTGTTAGGGCTTTTCATGTCTTAAAAAATTATTCTTCACCCTAAGATCATGACGATATTCTCCTATATTATTTTCTAAAAACTTTCACCATTTTTCTTTTCATATTTGTTTTAGAATTCACCTGGAATTGATTTTAGACTTAGTATGAAATGGGAGTCTTACATCCTTTTTTCCATCTGAAGACCCAATTGTCCCAACACTGTATTAAAATTCTATAATTTTCCTATTAATTTTTAATGCCTTCTTTTATTTTGCAACCTTCAAAATGTAGTGACTTTTGGCTTCTAAAGTCTCTTTTTCCATTCTCTTTGTTCTTTGGGAGTGTTTTTCTTCCCCTTATTCTGTTTATAGTAGTGCTTGGAAGGAGCACTGTGTTACTTGAAATTTTACTATATTTAACTTGAAGTCATTTTTTAAATCATCAGTATTTAGCCTTATGTATTAAAAAAAATGGTAAGTCTAGGTATAACGAATGACTTGGCCATATTTAGCACCATATTTAGATGTAGTGACTGCTAAAGAAGAGAGTATACATGTGTATTGGCAATACCATAGGCTGACAAGTCTGAAATACTTGAGGCCAAAAAAAAGTAACAATTTTATTGCATGGAACATGAACACTAAAGATGACATTTGGCTCTTTGAGGAAATGTTCAATTCATTAGGCATCCCATCTTGAAAAGAATCAGGGAAAAGAGTAGTAATTAGTAATAAAAGAGATTCAGTTCCTCATGAAAATCAGTCTTATTATGTTGTAGTTACCATGTAATTAAAACAATTTTAAAGATATCACTTTAAAGTGAGCAAAATATAAAGCTTTGATTCTTAGACTGAAAATAATTTCATTTTATAGAATACTCAAGTGGGTAAAATGACATTCCATAATTGCCTCACAAAGTTAGCTTTATTCTAACTTGTTTAAGGTTCAATAGCAGAACCATGATTATAACATTTATTTTGACTTTTTTTTTTAGTTTAATTTTTGTGACTTACTAGTCTTTGAGAAGTATGTAGTTGCATGGACTCTGCAGATATAATTAAATATAAATTATATCTATTGGATTATTTTTATTGTATTACATACTTTTTAAGTAATAGTGATTAAATATGCCTTAATAGCTGTTTTTCTTTAGCAGTTATTTTACTTAGTTTTTCCATTTAATCCTTTTGATAGTTCAAGGCTTTTTGTAATCTCATGCCACAAAGAAGTTGCCACTAGCCTAGTGTTACAAAGCCATCTGTGAAGTGGCACACCTGAGATAAAATATTCTAAATTTGCTAACTAGTGACTAACTGTTGTTACAACCCTTTAGTATTATGTCACAGGCTGTTGCAAGAACATTAGAGTTAAGAATTCCTATTTTGTAAAGAAGGTTGATAAGTTTTGAATGAAAAGTGAAAGTTTGTATGCCAACATAGTTGAAATTTCACATACTCCAGACATCCATTCAGAAATGATTACTGATATGCAGGCTTTTTAAAAGTCAGTAGATCTTTGAACTTCTGTGAATGATTGTTTTCCTTTATTTAGCTGTGAGAAAATTTTTTTCTAAAAATTTCCTGCCTGGGGGATAATTTGATGAAGGACATGCGGATGAGTGACTTAAAGATGTTGCTTATGAGATTGATGAATCAACCAACTTTGAGTGATGGTAGTTCAGCCTCATAATGTATACACATTTAAAAGCTGTTTTTAATGACCATAGGCCCTGTGATTATAAAGAGTATGACTATTCCACATTTTCTTGATTGACATTTCAAGTTGGTTGATGTTTAGTGCATTTTATTATTCATTTGAATCATAAGGTAGGCATTATTTTCTTCCTTTTACACATGATAAACAAGTAGCCTGCAGGTGCCACTTAGTAGAGTTTGGATTCACAGCCAGGTTTATCTGACTTTAAATCACATGTCCTTTACCCTGGATTTTTTGGTTTCCACGATACAACTAGATTCTAGTTTTCGTTTCAACCTTCCTATTGTTCAGGCAAACAATTTGATTTCTTTTTCTTCTTTGCTTTCTCTGTTTGTAAACTGGCGTAGTCTTTACATCATTCTGTTAATTAAAAGTTTTAAGTGTTGTTTTTAAATACTTTGAGATAGTTGAAAGATTTATAAGATGTTATATATAATTAAAAAGATTTCGTAGAGCTTTTTTTTTTTAAGAACTCAAAGAGCACTTATTTAGTTTCTAAGCGTTATCCCTGTTGTATCTTAGAGCCGAGTGAAGTTCTTGTTATTAATAAGTAATCTAAGGTAGAGGGGTTCTGTAAATTGTTTTCTCTCCCGGCTAGTTTATGAGCAGTAAGTGGTGAACAAGAGGTGAGGTCATTAGTGCTTTAGAACTAAAGATCTTAGTGGTTTAATGAGGTTGCATATGTTACAAGCTCTTTATAAACTGAAGCATTGTATAAATGAAAGCTATTCTAGGTGAACCATCTTATTTATGGATGAGATAGAAGAGCCAGAGAGGTATCAAGTGGCACCTTAGAATATTAGAAATAGTGCTCTAATACATGAGCCTGCTCATCCAAGTCGAGCCATTAGGATAGAAGTGAAATACCTTTTCCTCCAGTAGTAAATC
>NW_011888864.1:4058657-4061686 GCF_000151845.1 Pteropus vampyrus | reverse complement strand
TTTTTTTTTAGTTTAATTTTTGTGACTTACTAGTCTTTGAGAAGTATGTAGTTGCATGGACTCTGCAGATATAATTAAATATAAATTATATCTATTGGATTATTTTTATTGTATTACATACTTTTTAAGTAATAGTGATTAAATATGCCTTAATAGCTGTTTTTCTTTAGCAGTTATTTTACTTAGTTTTTCCATTTAATCCTTTTGATAGTTCAAGGCTTTTTGTAATCTCATGCCACAAAGAAGTTGCCACTAGCCTAGTGTTACAAAGCCATCTGTGAAGTGGCACACCTGAGATAAAATATTCTAAATTTGCTAACTAGTGACTAACTGTTGTTACAACCCTTTAGTATTATGTCACAGGCTGTTGCAAGAACATTAGAGTTAAGAATTCCTATTTTGTAAAGAAGGTTGATAAGTTTTGAATGAAAAGTGAAAGTTTGTATGCCAACATAGTTGAAATTTCACATACTCCAGACATCCATTCAGAAATGATTACTGATATGCAGGCTTTTTAAAAGTCAGTAGATCTTTGAACTTCTGTGAATGATTGTTTTCCTTTATTTAGCTGTGAGAAAATTTTTTTCTAAAAATTTCCTGCCTGGGGGATAATTTGATGAAGGACATGCGGATGAGTGACTTAAAGATGTTGCTTATGAGATTGATGAATCAACCAACTTTGAGTGATGGTAGTTCAGCCTCATAATGTATACACATTTAAAAGCTGTTTTTAATGACCATAGGCCCTGTGATTATAAAGAGTATGACTATTCCACATTTTCTTGATTGACATTTCAAGTTGGTTGATGTTTAGTGCATTTTATTATTCATTTGAATCATAAGGTAGGCATTATTTTCTTCCTTTTACACATGATAAACAAGTAGCCTGCAGGTGCCACTTAGTAGAGTTTGGATTCACAGCCAGGTTTATCTGACTTTAAATCACATGTCCTTTACCCTGGATTTTTTGGTTTCCACGATACAACTAGATTCTAGTTTTCGTTTCAACCTTCCTATTGTTCAGGCAAACAATTTGATTTCTTTTTCTTCTTTGCTTTCTCTGTTTGTAAACTGGCGTAGTCTTTACATCATTCTGTTAATTAAAAGTTTTAAGTGTTGTTTTTAAATACTTTGAGATAGTTGAAAGATTTATAAGATGTTATATATAATTAAAAAGATTTCGTAGAGCTTTTTTTTTTTAAGAACTCAAAGAGCACTTATTTAGTTTCTAAGCGTTATCCCTGTTGTATCTTAGAGCCGAGTGAAGTTCTTGTTATTAATAAGTAATCTAAGGTAGAGGGGTTCTGTAAATTGTTTTCTCTCCCGGCTAGTTTATGAGCAGTAAGTGGTGAACAAGAGGTGAGGTCATTAGTGCTTTAGAACTAAAGATCTTAGTGGTTTAATGAGGTTGCATATGTTACAAGCTCTTTATAAACTGAAGCATTGTATAAATGAAAGCTATTCTAGGTGAACCATCTTATTTATGGATGAGATAGAAGAGCCAGAGAGGTATCAAGTGGCACCTTAGAATATTAGAAATAGTGCTCTAATACATGAGCCTGCTCATCCAAGTCGAGCCATTAGGATAGAAGTGAAATACCTTTTCCTCCAGTAGTAAATCTTTGGAATTGGGAATCATTTAGTGGATCAGTAATTTACTTTATTTTTTATAGATTCCTGCAAGCTGGACAAATCCCTCAGGCAGATATCATATTGGCATAAAAAATGGCTATGACTTCTATCCAAAGGCTCTCAAAGAAAGGATACAGGTAATGTACAATCTTATATCAATGACTTCTTTTTCAAATTTTATTCTTCCTGAAGAAAAAAATTTATAAAATCTCACTCTTAATTATTTTGGAGGATAATAGGTTTTCAAACAATGATTGCTTAAAGAAAGCTGTTCAGTGGAATGTTAAATGTTACCAATTTAAAAATCATGGTTCTTAATCTTGAATACATGGATAAACTTAGGGAATATGTGAATACACTGATATTATATTCAAATTTTTGTGTATTTGTGTTTTTCAAGGAGATGGAGTATAGCTTTCATTGGATTTTTGAAGGACTTTTTTTTTTTTTTAACCTCAAAAAGACTGGACAGTTGATTTAAAGTCCGGACTGCCTTATTTATTCACATTCCTATAGTTTTTATGACCATTTGTCCCGTTTTACTATTTAACTAGTCTTCTTGATGCCAGTCGTCATTTAATATTAAGGAAAGGGTTACTCAAACCTGAAGCAGCTGACATATAAGAAACACAAGTCTGTAAATCATTGTGATACGGAGCCTGCTTTAAAACAGCACTCTTCAGTAGACCTTTCAGTTATGATGGAAATGTTCAAAATGTTCAATATCAATATGGTAGTCACTAGCTGTATAAGTAGCTATCGAGAACTTGAAATGTGACTAGTATGACTAAGAAATTGAAATTTTAATTTTATGTGATATTTTAAAATTTAAGTTTAGGAACATATGGTTAGTGGCTCCCATATTTGGCAGTGCCACTGTAGAAGGCTGCTATATTCTAGTAGCTGATACAGACAGGGTCAGGAATTCAACTGTAAAACAAGATGTAATCTTCGAAAATTAGCCTGATGGATAAGAACTCGAGGCCCTGTTATCTAATCATAATATTATTATTTGCTTCTCCAGGGGTCTGTGAACCATAAGAAGTTACTCGTTGTATTACATATATAACCATTACTTATTAGTCAGATTCCAGTCATTCTGCCAAAAAAAAATTATTAAAAAATAATGCACATAACTTTTGTTGGATATCATTTTATTTAAAATTTTCAGAGTGAAACATAGCACAATATTTTTATGCACTATATTAAATTTAATCAATTGTGTTAAGATACAAATTATCATCTAAATATAGAGTAGTAAAGTTAGAGCTAACCCTCTTCCTTAGCTCAGTCAAGTTGATTATTTTATTGGAAAGGATTTCTTTTAACTAGTAGACTTCCATTGGGAGGCACTATGGGATAAAGACAGTGGAGATGAAAGAAGACCAATTTCAGTA
>NW_011888864.1:4036425-4058607 GCF_000151845.1 Pteropus vampyrus | reverse complement strand
GGCCCTGTTATCTAATCATAATATTATTATTTGCTTCTCCAGGGGTCTGTGAACCATAAGAAGTTACTCGTTGTATTACATATATAACCATTACTTATTAGTCAGATTCCAGTCATTCTGCCAAAAAAAAAATTATTAAAAAATAATGCACATAACTTTTGTTGGATATCATTTTATTTAAAATTTTCAGAGTGAAACATAGATAGCACAATATTTTTATGCACTATATTAAATTTAATCAATTGTGTTAAGATACAAATTATCATCTAAATATAGAGTAGTAAAGTTAGAGCTAACCCTCTTCCTTAGCTCAGTCAAGTTGATTATTTTATTGGAAAGGATTTCTTTTAACTAGTAGACTTCCATTGGGAGGCACTATGGGATAAAGACAGTGGAGATGAAAGAAGACCAATTTCAGTAACAAACCCGTCAAGTCAAAGAGGATAGGAAAAAAATAAGCTAGAGAGGGAGGAAATTGAGGAAGCCTGCATGTCCATCAAAATGCAGCTGCAGTCTTACTCCTGTCCTTGCTTGCTCTTGGCTTGAGACATGTCTGAGTTCTGTAATGTCCCAGAATACAGTATTTTCTTTTACTTAAATGACTGAGAATTCAGTTATTAGACATAGTATTTTTTATTCTTGGAAAGATTTATTCTTGGAAGCTTACGTTGTATAAAAATGCATTTGGATGTGCCTTGGTAAACTTGTTCTCTTAAAACCCAGGTGCAGTGAATTAACTAATCAGTTTTTAATAACTGATTCATTGTTTTATCAACTTGATCATAATTTTTTTTAACCTCTATGAGAATTGTGTAGCATCACAGCTAATAACAATTAAGTCCACATGAATTGGCTGTTTAGGTTTACCTGAATATTTGTCAACCTTATCGTGAGGTAATTTTTCTGTCTTTGCAGAAAGAACGGAAGGAAAAAATCTGGGACCCTGTTCACAGAGTGGCCCTGGCAGAAGCCTGTAGGAAACAGGAAGAATTTGATGTTGCCAACAATTGCCCTTCTCAAGTTGGTGCTAGTCGTTTTTATTTACATGTTACCATAGAACCATATGCCATAGAATTCTTAGAGAATTATTAGACTGTTTTTTCATAAGTTTTAAGTTGTTTAATTAGACTGTTTTTTCATAAGTTTTAAGTTGTTTAATTTTACTAATTTTTTCCTTATTATTTGGAATCAATTCACATGTGTATCAGTTTTTAAAAACTTCTTAATGAGTGTCCAGTACAAATATGTACAAGGGTATAAATCATGTATGTAGTCATGAATTATCGCAAAGTGAACACTCATATTCGCAAACTTCGTCTTGTATCTCTTCCTAGTTATTGCTTTCTTCTTCCTTCCCAAAAGAGACCACCATCCTGACTTGTAACACTCTTGAATGATTTTGCCTTTATAGGCAAAATCATTCAAGAGTGTTATAATGGAATCATATAGTAAAATGGGATCATACAGTGTGTGTTCTTTTGTGTATAGCTGCTTTCATTCAGTTATTGGTGAGACACATCCCCATTTTTTGGGGGGGCATTGAAGTAGTTTGTTCACTTTCCTTGCTTTGTGATGGATGTGTTACAATTTAGATATCCCTCTGCAGGTTAGTATTTGCTTCATTTTTAGTTTTTGGCTATGAAGAAAATGCTGTTTTGAACATATTTGTGTATGTCTTTTGGTGGGTCATAAAATGGTCATACCAATTCATAGTCCCACAGAAAGTATATGACAGTTCCCATTATTCTGCATCGTTAAATAGCCAGTAAATTTTTTTAAATCAATTTATAAAATTAAAATAATGTCTTGGTTTATTATGTAAATATGTGCTAGTTGTAGAAACTTCTGGACAACACAGGTATATAAAATAGCAAGTGAAAGCCTCCAAAGTAACACCCCTTAGGAATGGTAACAAAAACTGTTTTTTCTTCTGAAGTTTAATTCATGCATGTACCTTTTCTTAATCAAAAAAGGAATCATATTAGTGATTCTGAACCCTGCCTGGCTGCATATTAGAATCATATGAAGAGCTTTAAAAGTGCCAATGCTTGTGCCCTGAGAGGAGCTGAATCAAAACTTTGCAGGGAAGCAGACATTTTTAAAAGCTACCTGTGAACTTTAACAAGTAGGGTTGAGGACCACTGGCCTATATAAATCTGTATACACATTTAACTTATATTTACTTAATCTGTGTACAGTATCCTTTTTTAACGCCATATAATTTTTTATTAAATTACTATTTATCCTGACTCGGCCTCTTTTTAGACACATTAAATATAGTATTTTAAGTGGTATGTATATTCACCTAACTGTATAAAAGAGGAATCTAGATTTAATTATCTGTTTTCTTTTGCATACCAAAAATGTCTATATAATTGTCTTTTTTTTCTTTAAGGAGGATAAGTGTTGAATATGTTGAATAATTAAAAACAAAGCACGACTTAAGCTTTTTGGAACATACAAAAATTAAATTTTTATTTACTAGGACTATTAAGGATGAATTAGTCTAATGTAGTATATAGTTTAAAAATACTTAAGTTGAAGCATATGAAATTCTCATTTTTGTTGATCAGAAAGGTTAAATAGCAGCTTGTATGTACATGGTCATGAATATAGTATGTATTTAACTTAGCATATTCTAAAAGAGATAAGACAGTTTATGGTTTCTATTATTTGGCATTTTAAGTGGAAATGGTCACGATATGAAAATTCTGAAAGTCTATAGATAACCTGTTTTATAGCAACTTTTGGAAATGAGTTATGGAGATTACAGATACGTGACCAACACATATCTTGGCCAAATGATATCACCAACGTGTAACACATGTAACAGTGTCCTTCCCAAAGTGGGTGGAGTGAGTGACCGAATGAGATAGATTGAGTAAAAGAAGTATTTTTTAAATGTTTAATATGTTAATATCTGCATCATTAAATTGAACTATAAGTTGTATAGATATGAAAAGAAAATTTTCTTACATTTTTTCAGGGTGAAATGGCTGTTGGGCCACACTGTGTCTTTGGTTGTATGTTAATATAACTTCAAGTGTATAAAATATACTGATATTAATGTATGTTCTAATTAATTAGGCAAATAAACTAATCAAGGAGGAGCTTCAAAGTCAAGTGGAATTGCTAAATTCTTTTGAGAAAAAATATAGTGATCCTGGCCCGGTATATGACTGTTTGGTATGGCATGATGGTGAAGTCTGGAGGTAAACTTTATGTAATTCATAGCTCTTCAAAGTATTTTTATCTATTCTGAAGAACATTAAATCTTCAGAACCATCCAGAGTTTTGGTTTATGTGACATTAATATCACTAAGCAAAACTGTTTGAGAGCCAAATTGACTTAGGGTACTTTTGGACAAGCATTTTGAACTTCTTAGTATTTTAGACACTAATCCTAACCCTTATGTGTTTTAAAGAAACTTATTTCACTAACCAGATAATTATCGTTAACCAGATAGTAGCGGGTTGATCATTGGTATATGTTGAAGTTTTTCTGATTGAAGCTGGGCCACATGAGAAGTAACTGCAGGAGACTTATAGAGCATCTACTTTGGGTGAAGGAGAGTTGAGTGAAGGTATTTCAGTGGAGACAGGGAGCTAGGTTGAAGGGAGGCAGTATAATAGTGTTCAGTCTCTGAGATGGAATCCTAGCGTTGTGACCTTGAACAATTTATCTACATCTCTCTAAACCTGTTCCCTCATCTGTTAATTGAGGTAATAATTGTACCTTCCTAGAGGATTTCATGAAAATTAACTTTGGTGTTTCTAGACACAGTATGTACTCAAATGACAGCTATTACTGCTGCTGCTGCTACTACTAATAATAATGGTGATTTACACCAAGTTACTTATCATGTACATTTTCAGTTTCTTAGTGAATTGTACACTGCAAGTGTGTTTCTTGGAGTTGGCTACTATGGTCTCTTCAGTTACTCTCTGCATGGAAATAGGAATATGTTCTTAATATAGATATTTTGGCATATATGTGGTTTAGGGTACCTGCAGTAAACCAAAGACCTTCTTAAAATTGAAATCAAGAATATTTTCGTAGTTTGAGTCCCTGCTCATCTACAAAAACTCATTTGCCAAGATATATCAGATACAGAACAAGATATGATGACTTGATTACTTTTCTCAGATCGTTTACATTACAGTACAGTCTTAAAGGAATGCTTTCCTCTCATAAATGTGGGTAATCACTCATCTCTGACAACGTGTACATAAAATTTTCAGTTGAGTGAGACGTGCCTGCTCCCCTTGGGATTGAAATTGTTAATAAAATAATTTGTGTATTTCAGTTAGATGATATTAATTGTTAATGCAATTTTTTGTGTGTGTATTCAGGTATGTGTGTATATGCAAGTGTCCACACATTTGTGAACAATTTTTGTCTAAATGCTTTGCAGAAAGCTTCGGTCATAATGTTTGTAATATAAAAAGTATTCAAGCGTATGGTTTAGCAAACTTTGGTGCATCCACCATGTGGTGTAACATGATAAACCCATTCTCAGTGATAAGGCTCAGGTGAATTGTAGTGTGGGAGAGGAGGCAAGGTTAAATGTGAGGAAAATATTAAATATAAAACTGAGTACATGTGGGAAACATATACTTCAAAATATACTACAAAAGAACTTAAAGAAATACTATAAAGTTAGCAGGGATTGGTTAGTGGGGCAATAGGTGGTTTCAGTTAAAGTATTTTCTACATATAACTGAAAAGACTGCAGGAATTTGGGGTCAGAATGTCAAAGGTGCCAGCCAGTATATGTTTCCAAAAGGTTTATTGGTCTTTAAGGCAGTTGACACAGTAAATGATACACTATAACAGTTTGTCAACAGCATTCTAAGACATCTTTTAGAATTTTGTATGTTGGAAATGAAATTTAATCAAACATTAAATGAAATATAATCTGAAATAATTAGAGTAACATTTTAGAAAATGTTATAATGAGTGAAAAATGCAGCAAAATCATGCTTTCAGGTGCTACTAGAAATAATTTAACCTTTTTTTTTTTTTTTTTTTTTTGCATCATACTGCATATAATGTAGGGCTTTAATTCCCCCACCCCATCTCAGAGGTAGATCCAGAATTTTTTAGGAGAATCTTGAAGATGCCAAATTATCTAAGGCAAACCTAGATACTGTCTTTTCGGAAATGCCAACCATTTCTTAGAGAGGCCAAAGTGGCCTTAAGTACCATGTGTTTGTTTTTACAAAGAATGTTAAGTGTGCCTTCCCCCTGCCACATTTACACTGATCGTTGGACCCATATCTCTGCACTTAGCAAGTATCCTAATATAACTGTACTCTTAATTTGCTAGGATGTATAGGGTTAACTCAGCGTCACTCCATATAGAGCAACAACTAGTAGAGAGAAACAGTATATGTTAATAGATTACATAAAGGAAAAACCATTCATTGGTTTCTTTTCAGTGGTTTTTGATCTTGTTATCTCAGGGTTTTGTTTGGTTGGTTGGTGGTTTTGTTTGTTTTTTGAGATTTTGATGAAAGCTGTGGATTTTTTCCATAGGAAATTGAACAAAGTGGTGTATTAAAAATGTTTAGGAATTTGTAACCCCAAAACCCCTTTTCCTACCACCTCTCTCACATGTAAACTGTTCCTGAAATTAAACCAACCAGACCTTCAGAAAGTTATAACCTTGTACCACATTCATATTTGTCCTCTATAGGGTTATTTAGTGAAGTCATTAAATTTTATATTACGATAGTGTGCTTGAATTGTTGAGTCACTTCATGTGATTATAAGAAACTGATCTGTGAAATGCATCACTGTATTTGCACTGACAATGTTCTTGAAGGTGTTGATTCACTCACTCTTTCATCATTTTGCAAATATTTGAATAGCTTCTTTGTACCAGGTAGACTCTAGAAGCTACTCCATGGACTCTAGACTCTGTGGAAGCAAGTATTAGCAACAGCTGAACCTGTCTAGGAAGCATCAAGAAAGATTTCATTGAAGGATTACTGAAAGTTAGCTAAGCTAAGACAGGAAAGGGGGTTGAAGGTTAGAGAAGGAAGATCTAGAGGACAAGAGAGGAACTGTTAGAAATTTAGTGTATGATGGTCTGGGTGAAAGAAAAGGAGGACATCTGAGATGATTTCCAGGATGGATACTAACCATACATTTTGGAACCAAAAGTGCTACTCTTTCTAGCAAAAGTGGAGGATTTCATGGCATATATTTTACCTACTAACTTCAGTCCTAATGCCATTTGATAAGCTACTTGTTTTCTCTTTGCCTAATTTTCCTTACAAGTGTTTAGTCTCATATCTTGCTACATTAAATGTCTTTTTTTGAAATATAAATAATTTTACATTGGGGTATACATAAAAACAAACTGACAATTTCAGAGATCTTCTTTCCATATTCCTATAGCTTGTTAATGAAATACACACTTTAGTATTTATCATAAATGCCCTCTGTTCAATTAAAAAGCTAAAATAGGGAAGAGCAGAGAGGACAACCATAAAACTATGTAGAAAATGCTTTTTGTAAAAAATAAGTGTTTGCCCAAAGCTGTTATACCTGTGGGACCAAGACTTGATATAGTTCTAGTTTCAAGAAGCTGGCATGCGCTGTTAGATTCCTGAAGCCGGTTCTAGAAGAAGCAAGGAGTAAGGCCTAGGCTATGCGTCAGAATCATCCTAAACTATTCTAAAGCTCTAGGCTAAGCTTTGGTCTAATTTCTTCAGTGGCTATAAGGTTTTCTGCCTGGAGTTTTGTGATGGACAGTGTTCCTAAAGCCCTTTGTTACATGGCTCCATTTAACGACTTTTCCTCTAGATGACTATGAAACAGGAATCTAAATCAGGCGGTTACTGTGTTCGTTGTGGTAGAAATAGAGTAGTAAGAAGATACCTGAGAAACAATATTATGTGATTTGGGGAAAAGTAAGAAAATAGATAAACTTCATTATCCTATATTCTCAATTTACAGAGCCTGCATTGATTCAAATGAAGATGGGGACTTGAGTAAATCTACTGTATTGAGAAACTACAAAGAAGCCCAAGAATACGGCTCTTTTGGCACAGCTGAGATGTTAAATTATTCCGTTAATATATATGATGATGGAAATCTGCTCTCCATTGTGACCAGTGGAGGTATTCTGTTTCAGACTTGCTAATTAGAGATAAATTTACAAAGTGAAAGATGGTAAATTCCAATAGCCAAAACCAGTCTTTTAGAGAATTTAGTAATCTGGAGAATACAACTAAAGAACTAGGTCTAGAATAATAAATGTTATTTGAGTCTGTGGCAAGATGTTGTCTTTTAAAGTTGTAATCATGTAGGATCCATTTCAAGAGTACCAACATGGTCTAACCACCAAATATCCATAAACATAATTCATCTTAAGAACAATAATGTCAGTTCTAATTATTAACCCTTGAGAAATTCCAACTTAAAAAAAAAATTAGCACAGAATCCTATAGTGAGGATCTTTTTACCTGACTCTTTGTACTGTAGGGTGTAACTGTCTAAATACCCATCAACAAAGGAATAGGTTTTTTAAAAAACTTGTTCATACTGTGGAATATTATATAGCTATCAAAATGGGTAAATCTACATAATACACATATTCATAAATCTCAAATACATAAATTTTAATAAAATTGATGATAAAACATTTGTGTAAAATATGCCAAATAATACTATACAATGTTTATAGATAAATGTGTTTGGTAAAAATAGATGGAAAGAGTATATATACCAGCTTCCGGATAGCGGTTACTACTGGTGAAGGGGCAAAGAGAATGAAGTAGGCAGGCTTTAACTATTATTGTCTCCCTCCCCTGACTTTATTGCAACATAGCCAAAGTACAATAAACAGCATGTGTGTACATGCACACATGTATGTGTGTGTATATACATAAACAATTTGACAGTTTTTGATGGATGTGTACACCCAGGAAACCATCACCTCAGGCAAGATAATGAGCATACTCATTACCCCCACAAGTTTGCTTGTCTTTCAGCCCTGTCTCCACCCACATCCCCAGGTAGCCTCATGTTTTCTGTCATTCTAAATTATTTTGCATTTCTTAGAATTTTACATAAGTATAATAAAAAATGGTTTTTTGCCTGTTGTATTTCGAGTAGTGGTTTGAAATTCTCCCATATTATGATTAGAAATAGCTTGTTCCTTATTGATGAGTAGTGTTTCGTCATGTGGATATACCATGGTTTATCCATTCATCTTGATGGACATTTGGATTGTTCCGACATTTATGTACAAGTCTCTGTGTGGAAATATGTTTTTGTTTAATTTGGACTGATTTCTGAGAGAACTGGTTAGTTATGTAGGTCTATATTTAGCTTCTGAAGAAACTTCCAAGCTGTTTTCCACAAGGGCTGCACCCTTCCACATTCTGCCAGCAGAGTGTGAGTGCCCTAGAAGCTCTACACTCTAATCCACAGACGGTGTGATCACTTCGCTTAATTTTAGCCACGCTAACTGCTAGGTGATGGTAACAAGGTGTTTTGGGGGGAGAAAGTTACATTAAAATCCAGCTTTCCTGGAATTTTGGAAAAAATAAGGGAAGAATTGGTAACATTGGGTCCATTATCTTATGTGGCAAGTTATCTAGAGCAGAAGAGTCTCAGCATTGTAGCAGATTCAGTTTAAAGGTTTATGTGCTCTCATTTCTACTGGAGCTCCAACTTCTCTAGTGTCACCCAAACATTAAGGTCCAATGCCAGGTGTCATTTACCATTGCCCTTGTATTGTTGTTTATCTGACAGTAGCGGGATATTTCTCTCTATCCATGTCTTTTAAGAAACATTTTCACTTAAAGGTCTAGTTTTTTTTAGTTTTCATTTTACTTTGTTGATATATAACATATGTAAATAAAAGTATACAAATCATAAATTACACACGCATTGAATTTTCAAAGAGTAGACACCTCTGTAACCACGACCCAAGTCAAGAAATAAAATATTGTCAGAGTCCCCATCATGTCTCTTCCTAACCACTAACCTACCCTCCCTGCTCCCAAAGTTAACTACTGTCCTTATTTCTGTCAGCACATTAGTTTGAACTTTCTGTGTTGCTGTTTTTGTACGTCAGAAATGATTAAGTAGTGGTAGTTGCACATGGTTCAACCTAGTATGGTATTTTTCCATTTATATAAATGGACTCATTCAGTATATATCTTTTTTGTGTGTGACTCCTTTAGATCAGCCTTATTTTTATGTTTATTTCATAGTGTATAGAAGTAGTTCATTGTTGTATAATATTCAATCTGTGACTACACTGTTTACTATTGTTAGATCTTGGGATTGTTTCAAGTTTGTGAATTTTACAAGCCATGAACATTTTTACAAATGTCTTTTAGTGTACGTGTATATACATTTCTTTTGGGTGTGCAGCTAGAAGTGGAGATATTGGATAGTAGAGTATGCCTGTGTTCAGCTTTCCAAAATGCTGGTCTCCTCTCCCACCAGCAATGCATGAGCGCACATCCCTATCCACAGTTGCTGTTGTCACCCTTAAAGTTTTAGCCATTCTGAAAGGTATGTAGAGGTATCTCATTGTGGCTTGGATTTGCACTTCCCAGATAGACTAATGAAGCAGAACATTTGTATATTTATGTGCCATTTCTCTTCTGTGAAATGCTTTTTAAAGTGTTGTACCAATTTCACTTTTCTTTTGAATGATTACATTCTAGATATAAGTTCTTCATCAGTTGTATATATTGCAAATACTTTCTCACCCTGTGACTAGCATTTTTGCTTTCAGTGAACAGGGTAAAATCTAAGGTACCAGAATATTATATGGAATTCAAAGAGTCATTTTTGGGGGAATTATAAGAGAATTAAGATAATATGTTATTAGATATTAAGATGAAAAAGTTTTTATTTGATTATTTTTATCATGATTATATGCAAATTGAATTGAATGGTTAATACTTTGAATTTGGGAGACTATTTTGTCATATTCCCGTCTTTTTACCTCTAGGAGCTCATGGAACACATGTAGCAAGTATAGCTGCTGGGCATTTTCCCGAAGAACCTGAACGGAATGGTGTAGCTCCTGGTGCCCAGATTCTTTCAATCAAGATTGGAGATACAAGACTGAGCACAATGGAAACAGGCACAGGCCTTATAAGAGCTGTAAGTATTTGTGAGGTGACGATAGAATATTAATGATTGATGATCTTAGATATTTTTAGATTTATTAAGTGCTCTCGGTTTTCCAAGAATATATTGAACTATATTTGGTATACAGGATTTTGTTTTTAAAAGCAAAAACGCTTAATTTCTCTTTCAGCTATTAAAAATTATTAGGGTAAAATTTTTTGGAAAATATGAAAATATTATTTATACTATACTTCTCATTTCTAGTTAAATCCCCTAGCAAGCTATTTTGAGATACTTTAACAAAAAAAAAAAAAAACACATCTTTCAGCCGGCTTGCTCCATTAGCCTCAGAATTATTTAAGTAATATTCTACAGTTCATTTTAACATATGAATTATATTTTTAGCTTTAGCAATTTTAGAATTTAGTAAGAAACATTCAGCTGCCTCTTCCCCACTCCATTCTGCAAATGTTTGTTTTATTTTTTT
Organism: Pteropus vampyrus; assembly: GCF_000151845.1. Lineage (NCBI taxonomy): Eukaryota > Metazoa > Chordata > Mammalia > Chiroptera > Pteropodidae > Pteropus > Pteropus vampyrus. The sequence goes on along the minus strand of NW_011888864.1, from coordinate 4,048,012 downwards.
ATAGACTACTTACCTTACTCTGTCTCCCCCGACCTTTTTTTAAGTTTATTAACCTTTGCCTAGAAGTAACATATATTTGGATTTGAATTAGAACATGACTGGTTAAGAAAGTGAGATTCCATGCCTTTATGTTTCTGTAAATTGCTGCCTAAATTAGATTCTTCATCTTTTTAATAGATGATAGAAGTTATAAATCATAAGTGTGATCTTGTCAACTACAGCTATGGAGAAGCAACTCACTGGCCAAATTCAGGGTAAGTATTCTTTGACAATTGTTAGCCTTGAACCTTAGCCAATGAAGACTATGAAATGCATTTCATAACTGAATTGAATATCACAGCTGAAAAGAGCAGTCGTGGTTAGATGGTAACCATACATCTCCCAGACCAACAGTTCCCCAACCTTTTTGGCACCAAGGACCGGTGCTACTCTGAGAATCTAATGCCTGATGATCTGAAGTGATGCCGAGGCAGTGATGCTAGCGCTGAGGAGCAGCTTCAAATGCAGATAAAGCTTGGCTCGTTCACCTGCTGTTCACCTTCTGCTGTGCAGCCTGGTTCCTAATAGGCCACGGCCTGGTACTAGTCCACAGCCCGGGGTTTGGGGACCCCTATCTAGACCCGTGGCCCCCATCCCCATGGTCATATCTTTTATGTCATTGTCTCCTAGCCAGGTAGACTCCACGACCCATTCATCACTAGAATTCTTCATCCACAGGAAGCCTGAACTTTTTTGGAAACCCTGTTTTTTTCCTTCCGTGATCCCACACCTGATCTGCCAGGCTTTGCCGGAGAGGCACACTGACATCACGCTTTATGTTTATGACCACAGATCTCTAATGATAACACAGCATTGTCTTTGATTAGGGGTCTTTATGCCCTTGTAAGGGACTTAATGCCCTTCCTATGACCTACTCTGACTCTAATGCAAGAAGCGTCAGTATCAAAAGTCACTCAAGCACTTGCAATCTGGTTCCCATTTCCACTCTCCTTTCTTGGATTATTATCGCTCAGTACATAGACATGCTCTAGAATCTGCTAGCTTTAGAACAAACAGAAACAAAACCTCATTTCACACTGCCTTCACTCACTTTTCCAGGAAAACTTAGTTGTGTATATTTATTGTTTCTATGTCTCCTCTGTCCATCCTGACATGTCTCACACCCCCACTCCTCCTCCCTGTGTCATCAGTGTCTTCCTGTTGCCAAATCCAGTGGCTTAGTTTTGATGTCATGTTACTTCACCTCTTTTCCTTCATACTAATAACTTTGAAATTATCTTATTTAGAGTATTATTGATCATTTTTCCCTCCTCCCACCACCAAGCCATCCATATATACTTATCTTGTTTCTGAAGCTCTTTAATAAAGTTCTGCCAAAATGAAAATTTTACCATGCCAGACCTTATAGTTTACTGTTATCAAATACCTTAATTTTCCTATGTAACTGGTACTACAGTTTTCTAGGTTTCTTGTGATACACCCATTTCTTATCTATGTAACAAGCACCGTGTCTTCTTCAGTCGTTTTATTCACGCACGTATAAAATGTCCCTTTCTTTGCTCAGTATCTTATTTACCTAAGTCTATTTCCTTCTCTTCTCCTTTGACATTCACTGTTTTAAAGTCATCTTTCCCTAATATTCCTTTCTTCACACTTACGACTTTGGAGTGTCCTTGACCCTATACCTTCATTATATGGACACCATTTTCTTCATAGTCTTAACTTCATCTCCTTTAATACCAGTGCATTTTTCTTGCTTGCTATCAAGCAAGATTTCTGATATTTTAAAGTTTAATCTTAAATTCTCCCTCCTGCCTTATTTTCCTTCACCGTTTTTACTAATCATAGATATATATAGGAATCCCTTAAAGAGTCATTTCCGAATACCTCGTTTTAAGTAGGAGTGGAAGTGAAACCACCTATTGCCCCACTACCCAGTCACTGCTAATATTTCAGTACTCGCTTTCAGTCCTTTTGTAGTTTTCCCCACATGTTTTCAGTTTTGTATCTAGCATTTTCTCCATGTTTAACCTGGCTTCATAACTCCATCTCGTCACTAAAACCCAACTAGGGTGTATCACCCGAAATGTCAGTGGTGGCTGGTGCCTAAATTTACTTAACTATACATTTTAACAATATTTTGGTATTATAAATACTTTAGGAATAGAGGCTAAGCGTTTATAGTTTGAGAAATGTCTACTAATTCTAATGCATACGTCCTTAATTATAACCGTTGTCTTAGTCCTACTTCTTGGAACCATATTTTAGTTTGTTTTTTGTATAAGTCAATTTGAAAATATTTTCACATAATAATATAGTTCTTGAAATGTAGGACAGTTTTTTCATGTTCAGAGGAATTCTCTCTCTCTTTCAGGAGAATTTGTGAAGTAATTAATGAAGCAGTATGGAAGCATAACATCATTTATGTTTCAAGTGCTGGAAATAATGGTCCATGCCTTTCTACAGTTGGTTGTCCAGGTGGAACTACATCAAGCGTAATAGGTTAGTTTCTTGTTTTAGAAATGGACTTGTTTTGTTGAACAGCAAACAAAAATACTCCATTAATCCCATGTTAATTGGATCTCTATTATATGCAAGACACCGTCAACCCTATGTATACTGGCAACTGCAATCTAGTAGGGACCTGCTCATCTAGAGTTTACAGTTGACTGGAGTAAGTAGTTTAATGGAAGTACAAACAGTGCTCTGGGATTACAAAAGTGCAGCTACTTCTGATTTGAGAATTTAGGTAAAGCTTTCTGGAAAAAGTATGGGAATGAGGATTTCAGTAGGTAGATCTGAGCAAGGAAAGGGCTTTCCAGACTAAGTGAACAATGTAAATAAAGACACTTGCTTTATTTTTTATTTATAGTGTATGACTACTTGTTTATAGTATACTTTTCTCCTTTAATTTCTCTTGGGGCATGCAGAAAGAATCAGATATAAAGGAAGGGAAGCAGTTGAAACATATTCGTTCCATGAATGCGTAGCTTTTCTTCCACTTTTTAATCTTTGGATATGTTATGTATTTCACTATAATGAAAAAAATGCCCATTAATGAGTTATGGGAAATCAAAATTAGTTGCAGTCATTATATGAAAATAAAACTAGTTTACGTTGTAGTACAGTAGCTGTCAACTTAAGCAGAAAAACCCACGAAACACAAAACCTGCGCTCTTTTTTTTTTTTAATATGCAGCATGAATGAGGAGGATGAATTGAGAGAAATAACTATTTGGTAAATGTTGCCTAAAATTTTTTTGTTCATCTTTAAATATGAGATCAAAATAGATCTTATACCTCTTAACATTTGTGATTAGATGCATGACTGGTTCCAAAAAATTTTTCTGGAGTATACATTAGTAACTGCATAGATATATACATATTATAGATGTTATAGATACACAAACACTATAGATATTATAGATATAATTACATTTGGGTATCAAAGTTTAGAAACTGGTCCTTTAAAATTTTTATTGTTTTAAAATAACAGTGATCTTATATTTATAGAACATGGTTATATTTATAGTTTCTAAATTTTAAGCAAGGTAGACCTTACTCTGTTATTTAAAACCTGTTGCTTAAGTAATTCTGTTACATCATGTGTTAAGACAACAGTACCTGCCAATGATATATATCCATTGTGTATTTCAGCTCTATATGTTTAAGTAAACAAATGAAAATGAAACAAAATAGATCTAAAAAGTATCTAAAGATCAAAATTTACTGCTCTGCTATAATACTCAGTGCTTTTTTCTTTTCTTATTCCCATATTCACAGAAAACTTTGAACTAAATTTTACAAAATGATTGTAATTTTATGTGACAACATTGTTAACCTAAATTCTCTTAACTAACACATGTTCTATCCAGTCTCTACACTGAATATGTGTATGTTATAAAGAAGAACTAGAAGCTGGTAGACCTGGATTCTAAATCTTTTCTCTGCCAGCCATACATATGTATTTTGTACATTTTCCCAACCTCTCTAGGAGATGTTTCCAAATTTCTAAAATGAAAGAACCAGGTTTGATCTCTATATTATATGTTGCAGAGTCTGACTGGACTACATTTGCGTATCTTTCTAGAAGACTGTAGCATGTTATGTCTTTGCTTTCTGCCCATTATTATAGCCATTTTTGAGGAAAGGAATACTGCTGATTTTATGGGTAGAGTTTTAGATACAATGGTCATTTAAAAATGACCAGTCAACTAATTACTTAATTTTTCTATTATATTTTATAGTTTAAAACACATCCTCTTTATTTTTCTTTTACACCTGCACACACTTTAGGTACATTATTATTCTTAATCCGCATAATAATCCTGATAGATTATGTCTGCTACATAGTAAACTTTACTTTGTTAAGTTTTTTTATCTTTCCATTTTATGAGCGAGAATTGTGGCATAGGGAAATCAAGTGATTTACCCAAGGCCACACAGCTGAGTGACTAGTGTATTAGAATTAGGATTTCTATTTCGTGTCCTTTTATATTTTGTAATCTATCCCACAGGTGTTGGTGCTTATGTTTCTCCTGATATGATGGTTGCTGAGTATTCTCTGCGAGAAAAATTACCTGCAAATCAATATACGTGGTCTTCTAGAGGCCCCAGGTAGGTTGAGAATAGGACATGGAGACTATTACAGATATTTGGTTAAACTTTACGTGGTGGGGAGGGACAGAGTTTTGGTAATTTTACTAACTCTTTCTGTCAGTTTTTACTTTTTCAGCATTTTCATTTTGATTAACAATCACATCACAGGAAACTGATCATTAAAGAAGTAAACTACAGATATTTTATTGTTAGATATTAAATGACGATTGTTAAATGACCATTGCATCCAAAACTCTTCCTGGCTTATGACTTAACTTTTCTGAGTGTAATTCTTAAACCTGTGCTCCAGATCTTTCATTTATGAGGATCTGAATAAAAAGTAAAGACTTCAATATCTTTAGAAAGGAGAGAAAGCCTTTTTTGCAATATTTTTGATATTTAACCTTGGGTGAAACAAAAGCCCCAAGCTTTTGTAAAGCATCACATTGTTTATACCTGTGAACAGTTTTGGGTACAATTCATAGTAGGCAGGTTCTGTTCATAAATGAACATTTTGGTTCCTGAAGCCTTTTGCGAACTATATCCGATTCCAGGAATTGATTATTTTTCTCACGAGGTGTATTAAGTTCTAATTTATACAATCCCTCGTGTTATCTAATAACTTATGCTATTAGTGTGTACAGGCCCTTTCTGGAAAATAAAGCCTATTAATTCATCCCTTTACCTATTTGGAATGATTTTTTAAAGAGAATAGATTTTGAATTCAGTTTAGTAAATACTTTATTGCCTTCGGTAGGCAAGGCATAAATGAGCAGATTGCGATCTGAGTTCACGATTTCATTTTCAGACAATGTGATTATATAAGTGGAAGCAATCATTTCCCTTTGAGTGAAACCCATCAAGGAGGAGATTGTATTGGAGTTGGTCCTGAAGGATGGATAGGATTTTGAGAGAGAAGAGAGGAGGTTTATATGGCAAGAACAGCATGAACCCAAAGATGAACAGGCTTTAGTGTAAGGGTTTTGGGGAAAATAACTAGTGGTTAGATTTGTCTGCAGTATAAAATAAAAAAGGCAGTGTTAGAAAATAAGATCAGAAAAATTGGTTGGGATCAGATCAAATGTGGTAATGCTAAGTTTAATCCTGAATTACAGGTATCTTCCTGCCCTTCTGTAGGTAATGTCTTCTTTAAAAAATAAATTCAGTAGTTTATTATAACTGTCATTAAAAGCAATCAGGCTATGGATCTCCATGTGGTTCAGCAAGCCTTGCCTTTATCATCACCATAGATTGCCTTCATCAGCCCAACTAGCTGGCCTAAAACGCCACATGACTAAATAAGAGTGGCTAGGAATAAGAGGCAAAGTTGGCAAAGGTTCATGTGTTTTATATTCAGTTAATAAATGTACTAATTATTAAATGTGTTAATTCTCTTCTAAAATTGATTTTTAAATGTTTTATATTACACTCAGCATAAAAATAAAGTACTATAGAATGCCTAAACCAGCCTTTGTCAGTCTTATTTGCCTAAAGAACATTTAAACAATTATTTTAAGGAAACAAATTCATTAATTGTGGAGGAAGCTTGAATTAAAGAGATAATGATTCACAAACCATTTTTTCTAAGCATTGAGAGATTTTATTTCATATTTACTATGAACTGACTATTATTGCAAATATGTGGTTTAAATATTAGAGTATGAAACAAAACATTGACTAACGATCACTGAACAACTACATTCTGTAGTACTATTTAAAAAATCCTCTTTGTCAGGAAAGACTGTCAGACAAAGAGTTTACTTGACTCCCTGGTATTTGCAAGTATGGCATATTTCTTAAAGGCAGATTACCACATAATGTCTACATAAACATTTTGAATTTTTATTATATATTGTATTTTAGAAGAAAACTATCACTAGCTTTTTTATTTTGAAGAAACAGTGTCTAAGGTTTTTATAAGGAATATGTAAAGTTTATATTAGGAAAATTTTATTTTTTTAATAAAGTTTTTATATGTATTTCATAGAACCCATTTTTAGAATACTGATTAAATGCTTTATGATTAGCCACTTTAACAGACTAGTGGAAAATTAACAGAAAGCAATAGGAAGTAGTTTGAATTCATGACTCTTCCCGGTTATAAGATACTGAATGCTCATTGTGAACATAGGTAGACAATATAGGCAGTACAAAGAGGTAGGTAGAAATTACCCTAAATCTCATTATCTGTGATATGTTTGGGTGACATTTTGGTGAACATCTTTTAATCATTCTGTGCATAAATGGGAGATCACCCTATTCAGGCATTTTTGTAACCTACTTTTGTTACTCGGTAATACTGCATGAAAATATTTATATGTTGCCAGATATTTACCTAACAATATTTGACACTAGCACATTTCAAAAGGAAGATCTGATGTGCATTGCGTTCAGCTCTCTATGTAAAAATGTGAAACTAAATCGTATTAGTATTCCTAGCTTGGAATAAGAATAATTCAGTCAGTTGGGGGAAGAATGGTTGAATGGAAAGGCCAGCATCCTCTGTGGGGAACTTATGGCCACTCTTCCCAGTAGGAGGAAGTAGTGTGCCATTACATTATTCCTTTACTTGGAAAAGAGGGCAGAGCTTGTGTTTGGTGATGATGTGATGATGATCTCTATAGATTTTAATTCATTAGACCTTACTTAGTCAAAGCACTCAGTGAGGCAACCCTGTTGACTTAAGCCCTGTCCAGAATGGCAGCCACTGGTCACATGAGGTTAGTTTGAATTGAGATGTGTAGTAAGTGCAAAATATACATCAGATTTTCAAGACTTAGTACAAAAAAAGACTATAAATTAACTCATTTTTCCCCTGTCAATTACATTTTAAAATATTTTGGATATGTTGGGTTAAAAAAAACATTATTAAAGTTAATTTTACTAGCTTTTTTTAAATGTGACTTTTAAACTTTAGACAAAGATAAAGCTTCTACTTGTTACAGACAAAAGTCCATTCATCAAGGAGTCTGAGCAATGATATTTATTTTCCCTCAATAAATACACCCGATACTTTTTATACATACACATACACACATAGATTTTGTCCATTTACAAGGAAAAAAATTTCTGCTTAATATGGAAATAGTCGTGTTGGGTATTTTCCCCCATTGATTTCAGTGACTACAAATAGTTTGTGGTGCTGTAATTTATTTGACCAGTGGCCTTTTTATGAATGCTCATGTTTATTCAGTTTTCACCATTGTAAGCAAACTAATGGCTTTTCATTTAGTGCTGATGGGGCCCTTGGAGTGAGTATCAGTGCACCCGGAGGAGCCATTGCTTCTGTCCCTAACTGGACGTTGAGAGGAACTCAGCTAATGAATGGGACGTCTATGTCTTCTCCCAATGCGTGTGGAGGCATTGCCCTGATACTTTCAGGTAAGAATGTTGCTTAGTGCTCTACATTGCTTAGTGTTCTCATGGTACTATTTCTAAATTTCCAATAAAACGATGGTGAGTTTTGGCTATTCTGCATAATTTTCAGTCATAGTTTAATTATTTTTCTTAATGAGATAGAAATGGCACTATAAAATGGATTTTAAATATATAGTTTTATAGTTCATCTTAGTCCCGTTTGTAAAATGTATAATTTATAAGGTTAAGAAAGTAGGTGTTAAGTATCTAGAAATTTTGTTTATAGCATAAAATTAGATGGTAGCCATAAAAAATAATTGAATAAATTTATCTTACTGTATTGGAGACAGATGTTTTGTTTTCTCATATTCTCATAGTGAGAAAATGTGGTAGAATTGGTAAAGTCCTGGCTCAAGTAAAGTTTAAGGTGGAAAATAATGTGGTAATAAGATTTGGATATGTAGTCATTCATTCAACAAATTATTTATTGGCTGTTAATGACTGTCAATCATCATTTTAGCTCTGGGGCCAAATTAGTGAACAAAACATCAAAAATACCTGTTTATATTATAGTTGGGTGAGACAGACTATGAACAAAATAAGAAATAGTTTATATTACATGTTAGAAGGTAGTACAGATTGCCATGGAGCAAAATGAAGGGGAAAGAGAGATCAGAATTTCGAGGGTGCTGTGCGGGAGGCTTATGGTATTAAATACGGTGGCACTGGCATTGCCTATGTCCGAAAGTCGGGGTAGCCAGACCATTGAGACAATTCCACCTCAGAAGTGTCTCTCTAATAAAATCCTAGGACTCTCCACCCTGGTTTCTAGTCCTATTTAACCTGACCAGATATTTCAAAGTTGCTCATGCCTCCTGTGTTTAGGCATAGTGCTCTATCTAGGATTCCTTTCTGCCATTTTTTTAGCTTTGAAAACTCATTTGCATTATAAAAATCTGACTGATGTAAAGATCATTCCTCTGCTAGAGCTTCACCTTTTTTTGGAGTCTCACTGACAAAATCGCCCACTTTCTTGATTTGCTCTTACAGCAGCATGATATTTCCATGTTTGTTTTGCTCATTTTTTACAATATCAAAGGTGTTTACAAGTTGGATGAGCTCTGGAAAGGACAGAAATGCTGTACTGCTTTTGTCTTTAACAATAGTCATTAATACAGGATTTACAGATTGTTGGCCTCCATATCCTTCCCATAGAATAGTCGTTCCCAGCCTGGGTGCTCTCTGTCAACACCCAGGAAGCTCTTAATTCATTATTAATGCCTGGGATCCAGTCTCAAAGATGCCGATTTAATTGGTCTATGTTGAGGCCTCAACATCTTTTTTGCTTATTTAACTTCCCATGGTTTTTGTAACATGCAGCTGTGTTGAAAACTACTACCAGCAACTGTATCACTTGACCAGTAATGTTTAAAAGAAAATGTCGTTCTAATGCCTTTTAGGTATCTACTTCATACATTTACGTTATATCTCTGCATAGCCTGCATTTGTGCCTTTGTATAATGGGAATGCAGTACTTATTGTTAAATGAAGTCTTTGTGTGATGCCAGCAGTTTTGATCAGACTGTTTAGTTAAGTTAAAAAAAAATTCAAAAATGAATGTTAAATAAAGCACAAGACATTAAAGCCAGAGAACATACATGTTATATATACTAATGAGAGGGAAAAGGTTTGCACGAGCTCTCTAACAGTTTTTTCTTGTTTTTGTTTTTAAATTTTAGGTCTGAAAGCCAATACTGTTAACTATACAGTTCATTCAGTCAGAAGAGCGCTAGAGAACACTGCAGTGAAGGCTGACAATATAGAAGTATTTGCCCAAGGACATGGTATTATTCAGGTATTGTGTTTATGAGAAATGATTTGTAAATCATTAAGATGGTATCTTAGTAATTACTGGATGATATTTCCTTTTACAATAATGATTGAGTGTATCTAATTCTAGATTGTATGATTATAGTAGTCTCTGAACTGTAAACAGAGGATATGAAAATAAACTTTTTAGTTAAGATAAATTTGTTGCAGGAAGAGAAATATAATAGATATAGGACACATAGAGGGTAGGAATTCAAAGCAAAGAGGTAAAGGGCAAGAACTGGTAAATCATAATGGCATATAGAAGAGTTCTTAACTTTGGTTACTTGGGAATAATAGTGCGAATAAAGAGAGAAGAGAGGAAAGCGAGTCCAGTAGTTAGACTAGTATTTTGTCTAAAAATCTAGAATTCCCGTCTTAATTTTAGAAAGCAGACTGTAGAAACTAACTTTTTGCTTGTACTTTGCTACAAGTGAAATCAAATTGATAACTTGCAACAAAATATTTTCTTGACTTAACTATTTTTATCTTACTCTTTGTATTCTAATAGGTTGATAAAGCCTATGACTACCTCGTTCAGAATACAGCATTTGCTAATAAATTAGGTTTCACTGTTACCGTTGGAAATAATCGTGGTATCTACCTCCGAGATCCTGTTCAGGTGGCTGCACCTTCAGATCATGGCGTTGGCATTGAACCTGTATTTCCTGAAAATACTGGTAAGTAAACGGGGACAGTAAGCTGAAATGCTCATGTGGTTTGAATGAATAATATAATAGAATTGCTGTTTGGGATAATGTTTTCAAGAGGAAACATGAATTGACAGTATTATCATTTCAAATTTTATGGATTTTTAGAAAAAAGGTGATGGCATTTAGGATCCCAATACAATGGCAATTCAGTTAGCGTCCTGACTACCAAGAAAAACAGTAAAATGGACCTTCAGTGACCTTGAGTTATATAACTCTGTGGATAATGAAACTCATTTCTTTCCTATTTTCACTACTTGAATATAAGACAGTTTTCTCTTGGAGAGTGGGAAGTGGTAGAAGGAGCTAAAAGAGAACTTCAGCTCAATGAGATATAAACAAAGTAGTCATCACTTTACATATGACAGTCTTCATTTCAGTCAAATCCTATTGTCCACATACAATAATGAAAACTATGTGCTAAAATTCCTTATTTTAAGGTTGTAGAGCAGTGTTGGGTGAAAGTGTGGATGGATCACAAGTGTACTGAGTGAAAAAGGTTCTGTGACTTTTAAGTTGGTTATATTTTACAACCAACCAAACTCATTTGCTAAATTTTCTTGAAAGAAGATAGAACCTTTTAAAATGAAAGAAAAGGAAAAAGTATTAATCTTCAATTTTTGGTCTTTTTAATGCAGAAAACTCTGAAAAAATATCCCTTCAACTTCATTTAGCTTTAACTTCAAATTCATCTTGGGTTCAGTGTCCCAGCCATTTGGAGCTCATGAATCAGTGTAGACACATAAATATACGTGTGGATCCCCGGGGCTTAAGAGAAGGATTACATTTTACAGAGGTATTGGTGTATCTTCATTTTTACTTTCTTTACTCTTTAAAATGTTTTAAAGTACTTCGGCAGTGTGTGGCAGTTCTTTTCCCCATTAGTCAAGGGTTGTCCTGTGTGTATTTGTTTAGGCTATTTGCCAATAATTATGTGACTCAGTATCAGAAAATTGATATCAACTTGTGCTTAGGAACTTTAAATTTTAGTGTTAGATTAATTTATTCTGTAAATAGATTACACCTTTTTCTCTTTGTTTCTTTTTTTCACTG
>NW_011888864.1:4033839-4035180 GCF_000151845.1 Pteropus vampyrus | reverse complement strand
CCAATTTATATTTAATCCCTTCACCTTTTTCAGCCAGCCCCCCAACCTCCTTACCAGTTTGTTCTCTATGAGTCTATTTTTGTTTTGTGTGTTCATTTATTTTGTTCTTTAGATTCCACATATAAGTGAAATCATATGGTATTTGTCTTTCTCTGTCTGGCTTATTTCAGTTAGCATAATACTCTCTAGGTCCATCATGTCATTGCAAATGGTAATATTTCATTTTTTATGGTTGAGTAATGTTCCACTGTATATGTGTACCACATCTTCTTTATCTAATTGTCTATTGATGCGCACTTAGGTTGCTTCCATAACTTGGCTATTGTAAATAGCGCTGTGGTGAACATAGGGGTACATATATCTTTTCGAATTGGCATTTTGGTTTTCTTCAGATAAATACTCAGAAGTGTAATAGTTGGGTCATAAAGTATTTCTGTTTTTAATTTTTTAAGGAACATCCATACTGTTTTCCATTTTGCAATCCCACCAACAGTACACGAGGGTTCACTTTTCTCCACATCCTCGCCAAAATGTGTTGTTTTTGATTTATTGATGGTAGCCATTCTGACAGATGTGAGGTGATATCTCATTGCGGTTTTAATTTGCATTTCTCTGATGATTAGTGACACTGAACATCTTTTCATATGTCTAATGGCCATCTGTATGTCTTTGGAGAAATGCCTGTCTCTTATTTTAATGACCAGGCGTGTTCCTGGTCATCTTCAGATAAAAAGAGTCCCTTCTTGCTGCTTCATGGCACATTTTTACATGCTCGTGGTACAGACTTGAATGATCTATTGTCATTTTTAATTTAATTTACATCATTCATGACCCCACTAAAGACAGGTTAAATATGATGCATGTTCCTATATGGTATATGCAAAACAGATTGTTTAGTAGATGAAGGACAAGATTGGAATTATGAGAGTACTGGGAACAATGGAAGGTTCTAAGTTAACAGTTTCTGAAGAGCTAATTACACTGGTAAATATTAAATGTGCAAAAGGTCTCAGCCCATAGGGAATGTAGAGTGACATTGAGGAGATAAAAGTGACATACACATGGAAAATTTGCAGAACAGTTTCCTAGAAGTCCAGTAGGAACTTAGACACAGTAATATATAAGATTCAAGAATCAGCTGAGATATCATCTCCTTCAGGAAGCTTTTCTGGTCCCTTTGCATGAACCAAATCCTCTTCATCTCTTTTCTCCTAACACTCCAGTTTTCCCAGAGCATATTAGGTTAAACGTCTTTGGTTGTTTTTCTGTCTCCACTAGGTTGTCTATAGCATAGGAAAATATTCATTGTTGTATTTGTAGGTCCTAATAACAGTGCCTCAT
>NW_011888864.1:3992642-4033789 GCF_000151845.1 Pteropus vampyrus | reverse complement strand
ATATGCAAAACAGATTGTTTAGTAGATGAAGGACAAGATTGGAATTATGAGAGTACTGGGAACAATGGAAGGTTCTAAGTTAACAGTTTCTGAAGAGCTAATTACACTGGTAAATATTAAATGTGCAAAAGGTCTCAGCCCATAGGGAATGTAGAGTGACATTGAGGAGATAAAAGTGACATACACATGGAAAATTTGCAGAACAGTTTCCTAGAAGTCCAGTAGGAACTTAGACACAGTAATATATAAGATTCAAGAATCAGCTGAGATATCATCTCCTTCAGGAAGCTTTTCTGGTCCCTTTGCATGAACCAAATCCTCTTCATCTCTTTTCTCCTAACACTCCAGTCTTCCCAGAGCATATTAGGTTAAACGTCTTTGGTTGTTTTTCTGTCTCCACTAGGTTGTCTATAGCATAGGAAAATATTCATTGTTGTATTTGTAGGTCCTAATAACAGTGCCTCATATATAGTAAGCACTCATTAAATGTTTGTCACACTGACTAGAATTTGTCCTTAGCATGTACTTTATTTTAGGTTTTCATTGTGGGCAAATTATACAATTTGACCTACACTGTGTCATTATGATATGGGAGTGTTTTGAAGCTACAAAAGGGATTTTGTTTAATACCAGTCTCAGCTGTGAGGCAGTATCAATGACATAAAACATTGCTTTTGATTTTAATATTTAGAACTCAGTATAGTCCAGTGGGTGTGATGTGTCTTATAGATTATAAAACAGGGAAATAAGAAATAGAAAAATCACCTGTACTGGGTTATCCTGAGTATTTCTCTGCTAACATGTTGGAAAAACGAGATAGTATTGTGCATACTGTTTTATAACCAGCTTTTAAGTCCATGTGTTTATTTCTAATGAGTATTAAAATATAGAGTACCAGTGGGCTTATAATATAAAGGCTTTTTATAAGAGTATCACATTTAATCATTAAATTTTTATTAATTTTCAGAGTAAATGAATCATCACATTATGATCTAGCCTTTACAGATGTACATTTTAAACCTGGTCAAATTCGAAGGCATTTTATTGAAGTTCCTGAGGGTGCAACATGGGCTGGTAAGTAAAATTAAAATCTTTCTTGACTAGTTATCTTTGTGTACATTCTGTCTCTTCTGTGGTTATAACTATATAAAGTTCATATGTCTGTGATACTTTTCTTATAACAGTACTATAATGCCCCGTAGATTTGCTATTAGGTTCAAAACTATTTCAAGGTCCAGTACTATTTTGCATCGACTCATATATCCAGTCTTCTAGGCCATCTTAAGCTGTTTTAATATTCAAGAATTTAAGTTAGTTTAGAATAATGCCTTATCTGGTAATGATCAGAGTCAGAGCTGCATTGTTGAACAGTTCTGGGCTGCTGTGCACATAGGGCTCCTTGGAGTTGTCTTATGTTAGGCTCTGATGAAATGTACATTAATTAAAGAATGAAAATCTATGGTTAATTAATATTGAATTTGAAACCTTTTACTAGTAAACGTCAGTAGCTATAATACCCTTAATTATGATTCGTTTAGGTTGGTGTTGAAAATAATTAGTATTTTTTTTTAATTAAAATTTATTAGATCCAGAATAGAAGTAACTCAGAGTGTTTGGCAGTCTTAGATTACAAGTGTACTACAGGAGGTAGAGGAAATGGGGAGAAGTTGGTCAAAGAGTACAAACTTTCATTTATAAGTCAGTTCGAGGGCTCTAATGCCCACCATGGCGACCGTACTGAACAGTACTGTATTATATACCTGAAATTTACGAAGCAGATTTTAAATATTCTCACCACCAAAAAATCGGTAACTATGTGAAGTGATAAATGTGTTAACTTGCCTTATTATGGTAAACATTTTACAGTGTATACATATATTAAATTATCCTGTTGTATACCTTAAACTTACACGATGTTCTTTGTCAGTTGTATCTCTAAGGCTAATGCGGGAAAATAAAGCAAAAAAAGAAAAAAGTACTGCAGATGATTCCTATTTCAAATATTTAGAAATACTGTTATAACACTAGATTTTGTATTCTAGTGATTAATTAGACTCACAGAACTCTGTACCAACTTCACCTTGAGAATTAAGCCTTTCTTTAGTTCTGTCTATTAGAGTGGGTATTCAGTAGACAAGCTGCTGATCTTTCTTCACAACGATTTGGGCTTACCTCCACCTCTGCCTCAGAATAAAGCTAAGCATATGTAATTCTGACAGTCATACCTTCTAGAAGCAAACAGGACACAAATAAACCAAGAATGACTAGGAAAAGTTATCAATGAATTTGAAGAAATAGATACTAATGGAATTTAAGTATGATAACAAATAGAGGTTTCTAAAATTAAAATCTTGTTTATCAGGAATTGTGTGGCTTTCAGCTAAAACAAGAGGAAAAGTTAAGTTCAGCCTGAGGATAGGGATTTTTAAAAGGTACCCGATTAGGATAATTGTGTGTTCACCTGTTTGCAGCATAGTGGTTGTTCATTTTAATACTGATTTATTTTCCATTGCTAAATATTCTACACCTTTAGTTTTGTTAATATTCTCTTGATTCTGTTTTTAAGGAAATATGCAGATTTCATTTGAATATATCATTTTATTCTTGACGTATTATTCCCTAATAAGCAGGCATTATTAAAACCATTTTATGTTCATTTTAAATCTTATCAGTTTTAAAATTTGCTTCTTATTTTAGAAGTTACTGTGTGTTCATGTTCTTCTGAGGTGTCCGCCAAGTTTGTTCTCCATGCAGTACAACTTGTAAAGCAAAGAGCATATCGAAGTCATGAATTCTATAAGTTTTGTTCCCTTCCAGAAAAAGGAACACTGACCGAAGCTTTTCCTGTCTTAGTAAGTTTTAATTAAAGTTAGAAAAATCCTAAAACAATTTGTTTTTGTTTTTGGTATGGGTTAGTATTTGAATTTGATTTTATAGTTTATATTTAGTGTTTATTGGGCTATATATTTTATTAATGCTTGGGACTGAATCCAAAGTAAATAGTAATCTCTTTTTAACTCTTAAATAACTTAGTCAAGGAAAAGTACAGGTCTGACAGAAACTGATGCCTTGCATAGTGGACCTTGATTGAGTTTATTTCTTCATTCTATAGTAGATAATTTCCTTATTTAAGACTTTTCTACACATCACTTAAGTTATTTTATTAATGCCTTGTTAAGAATCCTTGCTTTCTGGGTGAAACTGCTACTTGCTTCCTACACAAATTACTTCAAATATGGCAGATTTCTATTCTTACCCTGTGTAATTCAGAATTACATATGCATATGTTAAGAGGTAATGCCTAGTCTTTCTCCAAAGAAGGTGAATGTACTGATGTTGTTTCTTAAACTTGCTGCATTGTGTTTTCAGTTGGTTATATGATCTTTCCTAGTTTCTTATGTTTCTGACTACTTTCACTTATGTTCATATATCAGTGTTATGATTCATTTTTAAACTTTCTAATGTACTGATTACTAGAAAACTTAATATAAAACTCAGCACTAGGAACATTTTTTGTTTTCCATTATTTTAATAGGGAGAGAGATGAAAGTGACCATAATCTTACTTTGCTTTGGTTGTCAGACAGCTCTGAGATTAGAACTCAACTGTGGCTATTGAGAATATGCCTTATAAAACCCTTTCTCTTATTATTCTTAATTTTCCCTTTAGACCTAAATTTTTACTTCAGTTTATTTTCACTATTATTTTGTTGTATATGTTTTCAGAAGCCGCCTCAGATCTTTTATGACAAGTAGTGTAGATTTATGAATAAATAATTGTTTATTTAAATGCCTACACTGTATGAAACTAATTTGCATAACTCCAAGCATAGCTGGTAACAGTTGAATTTTCTTGGTGTACAAATAGGAAAAGTTTGAAAGCATAGAATTCTTTGAAATACCTACTATTTATATTTTATGATTTGAATGGAATTGAGAAAAAAGTTGTACACATTTTTAATTTCTTTTTCTTTGCAGAGTGGGAAAGCAATTGAATTTTGCATTGCTCGTTGGTGGGCAAGTCTTAGTGATGTCAATATTGATTACACCATTTCTTTCCATGGGATAGTGTGTACTGCTCCTCAGTTAAACATTGTGAGTTCCACATTTTCATTATTTTTAATGTTAGTTATATGTGTACTTGAAAATTAATCTCATTGATTGTATTTAAACTTCAACAAGGAAATTACCCATGGTTCTGAAAATAACAGTAGTCTTCATTCATGAGTGCTTATAAACTTAGACATTTATTTAGGTCCAAATTTTGTTTAAAAATACTGTTCATTTTCAATAAAGTTTAAGAAACTGATTTGATAAATATCCTTCATAGCATGCATCGGAAGGAATCAACCGTTTTGATGTGCAGTCCTCCTTGAAATATGAAGATCTGGCTCCCTGCATAACTTTGAAGAGCTGGGTTCAAACACTACGGTATCATTAAATGTTTCAGGGCTACAGATGTTGAGTATTGATGTGGTGGGGGCAGAAGGGTCTCTTACACTCTTTAAGGAGTCATTTTCTTAAATTTGTCTGAATGTTGGAGATGAAAATTCAGTTTATGACACTCTAGCCTAGGAATCCTGGCAGATTTCTGAGGCACAGCCCCAGCAGCAACTTCTAGCCTTAAATAACATGTATGTAAAGCTTTCATTGTGGCACCTGGCAGGACGCATCTTGTGACAAGTGAGCACCATCTGCAGTCAAAACTTATCCTTCAGCACTTAGCAGTTGTCACTCTAACACTGAGATCTAATTATGTTAAGAATTATTAGTTGACATTTGAAAATGTCTATCATGAAGAGATTACCTTTGTAATATTGCATAATTTAAACTATTGCCATTGTTCAGTCAGTAGAATTATATAAGTTAATGATTAAAATAAAAAATATACTGAATGCTCATTTGTCACTTGTTGCATTATAGATTTTGTTGATTTATAGGGTTTTTTTGGTCTCATTAAATGAACTCAAATCAAGTCAATTATGTAATTGTCTAATTACAGCCCACTTAGTGCAAAAACAAAACCTTTAGGATCAAGAGATGTTTTGCCAAATAATCGTCAACTTTATGAGATGATCCTTACATATAACTTTCATCAAGTAAGTGTCTGTGCAGTAAAGTATACCCTTGTAATGAACTTTTGTGTTTTAAGATTGTAAATTTAAAGATGGAAAGATGGTATGTATATTCAGTATATCTATGAAATACAGTCAAGTAATTTAACAGTGGTTGATTTGGAATTGTTCTTTGGGAAATTATGACTTATAATAATCTAAGTACTATTCAGATTTGAAGTCACAGATTTTGATTTGTGGTGACGTGGCCTTTGAGCCTTAGTTTTTGTAAGCACTCATACCTATTCACTGGTACCTGTCCAGTATTACCTGTCCAGTGGTTAGATGTCTCGTTGATACCAGATGCTTTCTGATTATGATAGTAATGGGCCTGATTGTTTTCTGTGAAGCAGGCTCAGAATAACTGATGAGACATCAGAGTAACTCCTAAGTTGAATGAGTGGTAAAAGTAGTTGAGGCTAGTATAAATGTTGGATCAAAGTGTTTATGTGGGATTCGTAAGATCTTAGTAAAACTCTTATTGAAGCATAATATAGGTTTGATTTTAATGTTTGGGAGGTGATTGATTTCAGTGAATTGTCAAATTTCAGTTTTATAAAGTAAATATATATTGCTTTATTAATGAATACAAATAGCTGGGTTTGTATTTTTAAAAGTTTGTAAAAGAGGAGTACCTTTTATTAGTGCCAAAATACTGGATGTTCTACATTTTTAAAATTGGCTCCTGCAAGAAAATATTGTAATGCTTTTAATGTAAAAGTCTCATCAATAACAATATAAATCTATGTTAGAAATCATGTAAACCATGTAAGTGATTCTTCTTATTTTTTTTATAGCCCAAGAGTGGGGAAGTAACTCCAAGCTGCCCGTTACTTTGTGAATTATTATATGAATCAGAATTTGACAGCCAACTGTGGATCATATTTGACCAGAATAAAAGACAGATGGGTTCAGGCGATGCCTATCCACATCAGGTATAAAATTGACAGTGATTTTTAGAATTAACAGAAACTGTTTCTTGAACTAAGGAATTCCTGATTTCTTGTTATGGTAATATTTGTTTTTTTTTAAATGCCATACTTTTGCATTTAGTATGTTGACACATCACTAGAAGCTCAGTTGTCTGTAGAACAGACTGGGACAGCTTTTCAGCCAAATTAAGTTTTGAGGAATGATGTAGACACTGGCCAGCATAGCTTTTTATTTTTAGTATTTCTCCTTCCTTGGCACTGCTTCCACTCATCTGAAAGTTGACAACAAGTCATCTGATGTATGTGAACGCCTTGAAATGATCCCAGGTCTGAACTGAATAAAGAGCACTACAGTGATGCCAAGTGTCTTCACTTTATTAGAACTTTCAAGTTTATTTCTTCATGGGACAGTTGTGATTTGACCACTTACTGTATGCCAAGCACTGTGCTGGGCACTGTTGTATTGAAGGGAAAAAAACCTTTTAATCATAATTTTCAGAAATTTTATCTCTAGTTGAAATATTGGTACAGAGAAATGAGGTACTTCCTGTAATATTTACAGTTTTATGGTAAGTAATGAAAATAACTTATGTAAGTTTTTTTCATTTAGTCATTCAAGGAATGATTTATTCAAAGCAAGCCCCAGTCACATCTCCTTAGTACAGACTGGATTATTGTAGTGACATTACTTTAGTTGCTTTTAAAATCTCAGAAGAAATGGCTAATGCAGAATATAGTATCCCATCCTCTCGAGCTGGTTAACTAGATGGAGCATAGTAGATTTGTATTCCTTGATCTCTGTTGGCTCCCTGTTTTTCTGGTCTATAATAAAGGGGTATGACATTTTGATTATTAGTAGAAATGTTACCAGTCATGGGTATGCGTGTCTTAGATATTTACAATAGCTCAATTTTGCTCATTTTCGGTGTTGTTTTATACATGTTTCTGAGTAATCATGTGCTGGAAAATCATTGCTTTTCTCAGTCTGGAGCAGACTGATTTAGCTGAGCAAATGGGAGTAGCCTTTCATTGTGGGAAGAATGAGGGCTTAGGAGTCAGACCTGCCTTCAGCTCCCTTTACTCTGTATGTGACCTGGGACAGTTCACTTGATGTCCCTGGTCCTGCTTGCTCACTTGCACAGTTTTGTGGTTATGTAAATTTGTGTACCTTAACTTGCACGGTACCTCACATACTGTAAGCACTCTGTAAGTGGTAACTATTCCTATTTACCTTCTTACTATGATTTTAATTTTCTTGGCTAAACTACTTTTCCCAAATGTTTTCTTTTTTAGTATTCTTTGAAACTGGAGAAAGGAGATTATACAGTTCGACTACAGATTCGTCATGAGCAAATCAGTGATTTGGAACGTCTTAAAGATCTTCCATTTATTGTTTCTCATAGGTTGTCTAATACCTTGAGCTTAGATATTCACGAAAATCATAGCCTTGCACTTCTAGGAAAGAAGAAATCCAGTAATTTGACACTACCACCCAAATATAACCAGCCATTCTTTGTTACTTCCTTACCTGATGACAAGTAAGTGATCGTGTTGCTTACACTTAATGCCCATCTTATACACTGTAGTCTGTTAATGCTAGTTCATTATATTAAGGCTAAATTTATATAGTATGTCGTCATGTACCATTTTAGACTAACATTATTTCTCCCTTTGATTTTTGAAATCTTAGCTGTGGGAATTATTTCAGAATGCAATTGTTTTAATGTTTTTACCCCTAATTATCTTTGTAAAACTTTTTCATTTCTTCTTTTTCTCTTTTGAATCTTATTAGAATACCTAAAGGGGCAGGACCTGGATGCTACCTTGCAGGATCCTTGACATTGTCAAAAACTGAGCTTGGAAAGAAAGCTGTAAGTACTAGGTTTTTTGTTTTTTGGGTTTTATTACATTGAAATTACCTATTCCCAAATGTCCCTTTCTTTAAAGATGGGAATTAAGTTCACATGTCAGAATAGGTAAAAGAGAAGATCTCCCTGGCAAAAAGAAAAAAAATTAATAGTTTTTTTCCCCAAAGTAAAGATCAGTTAATATTTAGTTGTATTTTAAAGTGTTTAGTATTGTTTTTCCCAAGCCTAAGTTACTCTGGCTTTGAACCTTTCCTACCTTGCATGACTAATATACTTGAACTTCCTGTGAAACAGATCCAAATTAAACTTGGCTTAAGTGAATAAGGTGTTAAAATTAGAGCATTTTATAGAATTTTAACCAACATAATATTGTGGGTATAGGAATAAGTTAGATCTTTTTGGGTTACTTCTAAAAACCAGTCAGAACAATTATTACTAATGAATGGCATTTTTCACACTTGTACAGACCTTTCTCTTGTTGGAATGTTGGTATTTCTCTTGGTATTGCCTTTTATTTTAGTTTCAGAATTATGCTTTTTTTTGTTGTTGTTAAAAACATGCTTCTGATTGTTAATATTTTAGAGATAAATGTTAGTTTGGTAAGTACCTGTTCTAGTTTTTACATCTGTTTCCATTATACATTTTTTGTGAGAATAGTGTTTATATAGTTCTATAACTTCTTGTCATAATATCATTTTAGCTTAGTGCCAATAAAAGTTTTCCTTCTTACAGTTTTGCATTTCTCTTAGCATTAGTTCTTACAAAGTAAGCCTACTACCTAATGCTGGAATCTAGAAATACTGTTATCAAAATGAATAGATCTCATACCTCTTAACAAGTACACTTATTTCTTATCACTATTGAACAAAAGATCATTTATTTGCAGTCATAGAAGCATAACTTCGGAATTTGTTGTGTAGAAAAAGTTGTTTGCCTTGACATTTCCTGAGTCTCATTTCAGTCTGTACTATTTATTTATATATGGTATATTTAGCATAATTTGAAAAGAATTGGTAGTTAATGGTATTGGAATTTATAGATGCACTGATTTAAGAAATCCTAGTAGTCTTTTTCTTTAGACTTCACTTCCTGGGCAGTGTGTTGCTTCCACTATGGGGTTTCAGCAATGGGGCTTCAGCAATGAGATTCACACCCTGATAACTCTTAAGTGTCCACTTCCTTGTGATGAGTATGACAGCAGGACATTGTTATAAAAGTATGCTTTTAGCAATTCAGAGATAGTTAACTACTTCTTGGCTCCATTTTTCAGAGGAAGTTGTGAAATTGTAAACGTGGGATTAACTATACTTACTACTATCAGGTAATTTCTTATCAAGGTAGATTTTTTTAAAGAAATAGCAAAAACCTTAAACTGCAGAGATAATTATAATTCTCAACACATTCTTTAATCTTACCTCAGTAGTTTTGCGTTTCTCATGGTTTGGTAGCTGGGAAGGTTCATTTTACTTTGACTTTCAAAGTCAGCTTGAATGATGCTTGGTGTGTGTATGATGTGACATCCTTGATAATTAGACTCTAAGGATTGTCACTTAAATTTAATGTTTTCAAAAGTGTTTTGATAACTAATGGATTTTGCTGTGCTAAATTTTTTAAATAAATTTGAAAATAAAATTTTTGAAATAAAGTAGAAAAACATTTGCCCATAGAAATAACATTTTAGTGCATTTTAATTTAAACAATTAAATGGCAATGTTGCTTTCTTTAAAAGCCTGCCATCTGGATCGTAGACATGACCCTTCTAAAGTACTGTGACACATAAATTGGAAGAAAATTAGACAGAGGTGGTGTCTCCATCCTGTGTAGATTATGCATGTTTTCTTACAGAATGTCGTTCTAACTCCCAGGGGCAGTCTGCAGCAAAACGACAAGGAAAATTTAAAAAGGTACTGATTGTCAGTTCTTTAAAAAGATGTCTTAAAGCCTTATTTGCATATTAGCTAAACTTTTTTTCTGTCACTATTATAAATCTTTTTAAAAATATCTCTCCCTTAGTTTCCTTTCTTTAAGTTCTGCAGTATAGTGCTTTTAGCTTATCAGTGTTGACATACTGCTATCCTAAAGGTTTTTTTTCCTACCATAAATTGCTGGAAGACCCCTGTTCTGTATGTGTATAGAAAAAAATTTATTGCTATTCACTTCTTACTGCAGATATACCAAGTAATAATATTTGAAATTTTGCATATCTAAAATCTTATAGAGGTGAATATGAATTTTTAGCTATGTAAACCAAAACAAATTATTTTAAAGTATGAAAATATTTTTTTGAAAATATTCTTAAATTGGATGATTTGATTAAAAAATATTACTGAGGTATTTCATGTGAAGTTTATTCCTTGCTCTTAAGTCTTCTTAGTTCTGGAAGGGCAGAGACAGAGCAATAGACAGCAGAAACAGAAATAAGGACTGTTGACCCAAAATTAAAACTTTTACACTAAGAGCATAAGCACATTTTAAGACAATAACTAGTAAATAGTCTGATCCACTTTCCTGTAGTTTATTAGACAATCTCTGATTGACTGCTTAAGCCAAAGTTAACTCAAAAAAGGAAAATTCTAGTTCAGATGTACTTTAAAGAAAGAGATACATATTCAGTGAGCTCTCTGACACCATTGAAGACCCACTGACACTATTCAGCATTTAGTGATTTCTTTCAAACAGGAAGCATTGCAGTGGGAAAATTAGAATGATAAAGTATAAACAAAGGTAACTTATACTTCTTAATTCATAATGATATGAAACTGGGGATCACCATCTAATAGGTAAAATTACATTATTAAAAAGACTTCTGAAATGTTCATATTATTATATAGTGTTAAGTACTTTGTTCAGACAAAATACACCACTGAGAAACATCTTTCTAGATTAAAAAATAATAATTCTGTAGAGACCAGTATTTCTCAACAGAGTATCTTTACCCATTTGCGGGCCATGTACATGCACTTAGTGAAACAACCACATTAAAAGAAAAACAGAATAAAGTAGGAAGTGTCAGTTCATTAGATTCATAAAACTGTAATTTCATTTTATTTGTAGATTGTTATATTTGAGTCATGATACAGTAGTTTTCAACCTATTGCTTTAGCAAATAAGGAAAAGGTATTTTAGGAGTTCATTAAAAATAGAGAAGGCACATATCGCAAACACATAGCCATTTTTTTTCTTCCCATTGTATACTATGGGAGTTTTGGTGGATTTTGTTTGGATTAGGTTGTATGAGATGGAATATTCATCAAGTGTATAAGAAAATGATTATTACTTGATAGGTAATAAAGCTTTGTATAAAGAACTTGGCAGTTAGAGTTACCTCTTACCATTTCTATCTTCAGTACAAGTACATGTGAAGCTCTTATTTTAAAAATCATTATTATAGTTTTATAATCACATTACCTGTATAGATACACATATAATTTATTGCCTGAACAAAATAGCAACTAGCCTTTTGTGTAAACATGTTCTCTGGGTTTCAGTGACTTGATCTGAACATGCATTTTACCCTTTTTTTAAGCTCATTGTAATATAAAAGTATATAGTTGCTTTTAACAGGTCATCAATAACATTCAAATATGATATAAATCTTTAAACATTTTAGTTTGTGCGAAGGTATTACAATCTTGAATTTAGTTCTTAATAATTTAAGAACTAAGTAAATTTGTCATTTCTGAACCAAAATTTACATGGTGTTATGTTATCTTGCCCAAAGAATAGTTAGTGGTTTTGTGAGTAGGTTTGACTTTCTAAATATTATTGTTCAAATACTGTTGAAATACTTTGAGAATAACTAGAATAGCATTTAAAAAGAAAAAAAACCCTCACTATTAGTTGACTGTGAAAGAACTGTAGCATTTCTGTTCTGAAGGTTCTTTTTTACTATGTTTTTAAATCATTTCTCAAGATACAATGGTGCAAAATCATTTCTATTAAATTAACCCGATACTAAGTTCTTGAGAAGTGAGTTGTAAAATACTCATTGTCAAAAAGAACAGATGACCGTGATCAAGCAAATAAATATTTTTCTTTTCATTAGAAATTAAAACCACCATATTCATAATTTTTAATAGTAAAATGTTCTTGTCCTGAAATACTTTACAGGATTATATTAACATTTATAACATCTAATTTGATATATTTCATATATAAAATACTGATTACAAAACCTTGTTCTCTCTTCCCAAAGGTCATTCATCATAAATTTTCAGCCTCTTTTGTACTTTTAATGATAGTTTATGCTGTGATATAAGGTTTCTTCCTGTTTATAGATGTTTGTTAGAGTTCATTGTTAATCATAAATTAACTTTAACATTTTAAATTCAATTCTGTATTCTCTCTTTACTAAAACATAATAGCAAATGCCTTACCTCTGAACTTCAGAGGAAGAATTGCCTCACAACAGAGGCTTCCCATCTGGAAGTTTGTCCCTCTTCCTAATCAGGCAAGGAGGAAGGGAGACTAAGGGAGGCCTACCTTAGGTTAGAAGGAATGTGGACTGCCAAGTTTCCTCCTCCAGGCAAGTGTCATTTACATTTTAGCGTACCGGGTGGTACAGAAGCATGATTCCAAAGAAAATAGGACTATATTAACAGAGTAAATGTTGGAGACCATTGATACCTTTAATTCTTAGGTATGTGTCATTTATGCCATATAGATGACACTGAAGCAATCTGTTTGCCTAAGAACTTGGTGATAAATTATCAACTCAAATTTGCAGACACTTAAACTTGGCTTTGCCCAGTGTAGTACCCACATAGGAGAGTGAACCTCAAGATGGAGAAAAGGATGTGTGGCAGGATTCAGAAGGAGCTAGCCCAAGCAAAATACCTGTTTCCTTTTTCCAGTCTCAAACTTCACATCTTCGCTTGTAGGTTATTGCTCCCTGACCCAGAGAAAGTGGCACTGAAAGGGCTAAAAATGGATTTGTGTGATTATTTTGCATCAGTGGTTTTCTGTGCTAAAAATCAGTCATATTGAAATTGTAATTATTTTATGTTGAAATACTGTTAATACAACAGTAGTTCCTTATATTCACTATTATAATTACACCCCAAAATAAGTTTTAATTGTGAAAATTGTTTAGATGGGCTTATTTATGTAGTATTTACACCTATAAATCCTATTTTGGGGAAGGTGGGGCTTGCAGTACTATTTTTTAACCTATGTAAAAGTTTTTTGGAAATTACTATGATTAGAGCAGTAAAAGTCTTTTTGGTAACACAACGTGTTCCAATTTTAGAATTTTTTAAAATTAAAACAAATATAAGGATTTAATTTAGCACTTTTTAATATAAACCTGAAGATAGAATTTGAGAAATTGATTTAATAAATAACGATTTAACAAAGACACCTGGTGGTTGTGCCAAAAACAGAACTAGCAAATATAAAATTTCCCAGATAATGTATTATTTTTCATAAGTAAAGACTTATGTGCTTTAATAAAACAGATGGAAATAGATGTAATTAGATATGATCGCACATTTCTCTGCTCTCTTCAAAGCAAAACCTTTCAAAATAACTATATATACTTGTTTACTTCCCATTCTTTCTTCATTTCTTTCTTAGTCTGCCTTTACCTCTCAACTGTCCACTGAAACTTCTTTTATCATGGTGGTCAGCAGCCACTCTCTTACACCACCTTTCAGTTACAGTCATCAGTTGACCACTCCCTCTTTCTTCACCCTGGCTTTTCTCAGAGCTTTCATGACCCCATATTCTCAATGGATTCTGCCTCTTTTCACTCACCGGAGCGTGGAGATAGTAGAATGCTTTGGACCAAGTCCTGAACTCTTCCCCATCCCTGCCTCATCTTATTCATCCCCTTTAAACATCATCAGCAAGCATTATTGGTTCTGCCTTCACAGAATATCTCAAATCCATTCCTATCTTTTCTATAGCCTGTTATTTAGTTCAAGGCGGTGTTGGGATGCCTTCCTAACTTTTCGTCCTTTTCCACCTTTGCCCTTCATCATCCATTCTCCAAATGGTATTAGGCCTCATTAAAAACAAACCAAACCTTTTAATCCATGCAGGACCCAGAGTCATTAAACAAAAAGCAAAATTTTAATCATGTCACTGCCTTGCATAAAATTCTTCTGGTAGGCTTTCTATAGCACTTAGAATAAAATTTGTGGGGTTTTTTGTTTGTTTTTTTTGCCATATTCTATCAGCCTTACTTAATATGGTTACTGCCCATTTGCTCAGTACATATAGCCGTGCTAATATACCAAACTCAGGTTTTTGCACAAGCTCATCTGCTACTTTCAAACACTTCTTCCTCTCATTTATTTGAGGTTTATTTAGGTCATTCAGATCAGGTGATATGTCTTTAGAGTGGCTTTCCACATAACTCCTTTGTCTACAGTTCCCCTACCTTACCTAGCAGTCACTCTGTATCCGTTTATTTTCTTCATATCATACATCAACATCAAATTATTCATTTACTTATATGTTTGTTGAGTATCTTCCCCCACGAGAATATCTGTTTCCTGATGGCAAGAAAGGGCTTTTTCTGTTTTGTTCTTCAGTTGTCAGAGTGTTAGCTGGCACATCACAGGGGCTCAATAAGCCTTGTTGACTGAATGAAGAAAGATATTTCTCTTTAAATTTACTCAGAGAGAAAAGAGGGTGTTTTCTTCCTTCTTTTTTTTTAAGTTCTTTATTTTTTTATTTCCTCCTCTTCTCAGATATAAAATGTGGAAAGTTCAGTACTTTTCTAATTAGTGTGTCAAGTAAAACAAAATACCAAGTGCATTCAAGCAGAGAAAAATTCTTATCTCCTTATTTTAAAGGAGGTATTAGATGTATTGGTACTTTAAAATTGGAGAGAAAATTACTGGTTGCTGATTGGAATTTTTTGTGTATTGTGGTGCCTTAGAGTCTGGAATACAGTGTAGTACAACTCAGATGCAGCCCACATTATGTAATATTCAGCTATTAAAGATGATTTTAAAATATGTAAAATTAAGCATGTTAATCTAAGACTGTCTCTCCACATTCATAGGATGTAATCCCTGTTCATTACTACCTAATACCTCCACCAACAAAAGCTAAGAATGGTAGCAAAGATAAAGAAAAAGATTCAGAAAAAGAGAAAGATTTAAAAGAAGAATTTACGGAAGCGTTGCGAGATCTTAAAATTCAGTGGATGACAAAGTAAGTTTTTAATGAGTTTTAATTTTTTAAGTGTTTACTTTTATTTTCCCATTTATAATAATATTTTATGTATATATGCATTGGCTATATTCAAAAATGTTAACAGCGAATGGTAGGATTATAAGTGCTTAAAAATTTTGTTATATTTATTTTTAGTTCCCTTTTGTGAACTAAAAATGTTTTTAATGTTTTAATCACTTATTTTGATTTGCTCTTGTAAGATAATTTTATTGAGAAGTATGAAGAAGAAAATAAAAATCACTTTTGCCCATTCTCCAGTGATAATCATTGTCCTATTATTATTTGTATTTATACATGTAGCAGTATGAATGATATTGATATTTTGTCCTGATTTTCCAGTTACTGTTGATCATGAGCATTTCCTGTGTTATTTAGTAGTCCTTTAAAATATTATTTTAATGACACATATATGGTCCTA
Organism: Pteropus vampyrus; assembly: GCF_000151845.1. Classification (NCBI taxonomy): domain Eukaryota; kingdom Metazoa; phylum Chordata; class Mammalia; order Chiroptera; family Pteropodidae; genus Pteropus; species Pteropus vampyrus. The sequence continues at coordinate 4,018,273 of NW_011888864.1, read as the reverse complement.
TGGATGAAATATAACCTACTTAAATACTGTACTAGATATATACATTTATAGGTTTTCTTTATAACATTGTGATGGATATTCTTATACATTTAGATTTCTTTTTAATTTTTATCAAATAGTGTCTTTTAAAGTATAATTACTGAACCTAAAATACTAGTTTTAAAACATCACCTTATGTTCTGCCGATTGCTTTTCAAGAGTGAATATAACAATATATCCACCTAGTAGTGTATGATGGAGCTTATCGCTCCGTGTACCTTTGCCAACAGTGAGCCATATAATTAAAAATAAAGCTTTGCTACTACTATAGGATGCAAAATAAAAGGACATCATTGCAGTCTTAAACTGCATTTGTTAAGTTATTGTTAAATTCGACCTTTTTGAATGTTATTTCATTCTTCATATAGTTTCTGTCTGTTGAACATGTTCTTTACCCCTTTTTCTATTGGCACATCAGATTTTACTGTTACCTTTTTAACATAAAAGGTATTAATGCTTTGTTATACTTGTCACAGATTTCCCCCAGCTAATTCTTTGACTTTTAGCTTACTTTTTACATAATAGAAACTTATTCTGTGTAGTCAAATGGATTGCTTTTTCCATTTGTGCTATGCAATATTTCCTTTACCACTGGTTATCAGTAGGAATCCTCATAGCTGAATATGTATGTGTTTTTACAGTCGTGATGTCTCGCAGAGGACAGACATCATCGTATCATGAAAATAATTCCCAGAGATTGAACCTTTACGGTGTCGGTTCACATTTAAACCTACCTTTCCACTTAAAACTAGGTCCTGTCTCTACCAGAAGTCAGAGTCTTTAGGTCAGTCTCTGGCTGATTGTAGGATGTTATAAACGGTTGAAAATACAATGTAGATCCTTCAAAAGTGAGATTGCAGAGATCAACTTCGGGCATGATAGTGATGCTGAAACTTTATTCCATACTGGTTCCCCTCAGCTCCCCGTCAGCAGGCTTTCCTTCTGGGAGGAGCACGGTTTCAGCATTTCTCATCCAGCTCAGCCACATGTTCCTGAGGCTAAAGTTCTAGTCAAATGTGGTTGAGAGGTGGGGGCTCCCTCCTGCTCAGCCCCTACTTGTAAAGTGGAGAGTCTGCCTTGAGTGTGGCTCTGTTGAGGCTCTTGTAACCCCTGCCACAGGTCAAGAGGCAGTGGCTCCATGCCAGGCAAGGCAAGCTAAGAAGACTGCAGGATACTGCTTCCCATTCCATGTAATCAGGAAGAACTGACAGTTCTATTCAACTTCCCTATCTGGGAACATGCAGTGTCTCTTTATTCATTCAAGACTTTAGATTTTTCAGATAAGTTAATATTTTTCTTTTTATAGATATTAGACATTTATATATCTTTTATTTTTTTCTTGCTATTTGTGAATGTCTTTTTCCTCCTTTTATTAATCTGGTTATAACTGGTATGTAGGAAAGCTGTTGATGCTTATTTTTATTTTCCATCTTATTGAACTCTTAATCAAACTATTATTTTGATTCTTTTTTGGGGGCGTTTCTTAGGCAAGCATATTTGTACTACCTGCAAATAATGATATTTCTTGTCAATAAGTATACAATTTCAGATTGATGCCTTATATTTTTAACTAGAACTTCAAAACAATGTTAAATAATAGGAAAGATAGAAATTGTTTTCTTTTTCTAAAAGAAATGAAAATAATGTTTTCTCTTTCTTACATACATAGGCTGGATTCTAGTGACATTTATAATGAATTGAAAGAAACATATCCTACTTATCTTCCTCTGTATGTTGCACGACTTCATCAATTGGATGCTGAAAAGGTTGGGCGTGTTCGTTTTTAATAAGAGTATCTTACTTTGTTTGTAATGTTAGCTAAGGTTTGTATTTTAAATTAAGGAACAACCTTATATTTGTCTCTGTTCTTATTGACTAAAATATGTTTCCTCATTGAATGTTTTGTTAAGCTATTTTCATTTAAGTAATTACAGAACCTGGCCATTACTATGAGTTTATGATTCTCACTCATATTTTTGATCGGTGGAAGGAGTGGTAGTTAAGATACCCTAAAGGTTGCTTTTCTGACCTTAACCTAAAGAGCAAGAAGCAGAAGGCAGTGGTCCTTGCCTGCTGCAAATCTAAACACCGTCAGAAAAAGAACCCCTACTTTGCATTAACAATGTTAAGGACTCTCACCTTTAAGAATTAGCCATTATTCCAGACTTTCTTAACATGGACCAGCTCTCATTAGTAGTCATGGCAGTAAGAAAGTGCTAGCTATAAGCAACTAAAAATTATCAAGGGTTTGGAGTGAACTAGAAAGTGTTGAAAGGAGACCTGTAAAAGACTTGAATAAGAGAGACCACGAACACCATGATAATCTTAGACTCCGTTGGTTATAGTCTTGTCTACTCTCATCTTTGTGGTTTTAATAATAAATTTTAAAGAATCAATTTTGTCAGCTAGTGCTTTTTTTACTTCTGTTTTTATGTGCTGTGGGACAAGAATATAGCCGATCTCTAAAATCCCTAAAATCTTTTCTTAAGATATCCTGAAAAAGAGTTGCCTTTGTGGAAGACACTGCATTTTTATGAACTTTACATTTTGATTACTCTCACCTTTTAATGCCAGTGGAGAATGTAAATTCAGTATTTTCCCCAGTCTGAGCTCAGCTTTTGCAGAGATGCTGACAATTATGAAGATCATACTAAGAGAGAGAGCACAGAGCCCCTGGGCTACAAATAGACTAGACTACATCATCCCATCACGCTAGAGTAGAGACAACAGAAATTAAGTGTTACAGTATACTCATTGATACATCCATTTTTTTTTCCTCCCCAGGAACGAATGAAAAGACTTAATGAAATTGTTGAAGCTGCAAATGCTGTTATTTCTCATATAGATCAAACGGCCCTAGCAGTTTATATTGCAATGAAGACTGACCCCAGGCCCGATGCAGCTACTATAAAAAAGTACCTAACCAGTAAATAATCTTTCTTGCATCTCATTTTCTTAGTTACTGTTTTTTACAAGTAGGAGTTGATATTATTGAGAATATTCATTTTTCCTGATATTTCTTATATTCTTAGAGTTTTCAAATTTGGATATTCCCTCTTTAGATATTTTGTAATAATTTTCACCAATTATTTAAGATTAAGCCAAAGAAGAGTAGTTTGCTATCTTTACCATTAGGTGCTGTCATGGTGGAGAGATTTGAGTAGCTGTGATCAAGCAGTCCAGGCACTTGGAGATTTGTGTGAACTGGATATGTGGAGAAGACAGACACATAGCACCCTATAAAATTAATTGTTAAAGTAGTATATCACCAATAGCATGAAAAACTCTTTTAGTTTGTATTGCCTACTAAAGGATAAAAAATAAAATTAGGTTAAAACCATTATCTAGCAACTTCAGTTTTATGGAATTGGACTTACATTATTACCTGGAGGGAAGGGAAGAGGAGAGTTTATAGTTTTGCCTTTGTAAACCCTAATGTGATATGTAAAACAGAGAGGCTTAGCTTGGTATATAAGTGAGTGGTACAGCTTCCTCCGTGTGAGAGTGAGTTTCCTTATGTTAGTGGAATGGTCCAGCAGCTCTCACTTTCACCCTTGCATGAATACTTACCATCACCTCATAATGACTTTCCCAATATCAATTTTTTCTGTCACTTTGGTTTATTTACAACCTATGGGGGTCATTAATTTATAAGAGTAGATATCCTCATTCTCTCATAGTTATTATAACTAATAAACTGAAACTGTTCAGGCTGGCTAAAAGTACTGTAATTTCCCTTTAAGATTCCATCTTCTTCCATCAGAATAGTTTTTCCTATATAAAATACATTCTAAACCACTAGACTTCTTGGCATTACATTATTTATACCGATATTAGAGAATCTTATGAATCTTATAAGCAGTACTTTTCAAGCAGAATGAAATTTGTTCAGAGTTGGTTTTTGGCCATTATTAGCACCCTTTCACACTTTCCAAAGGAGCAATCTCAAAACATTGCCATTTTGTCGTTGTTATCATTAATAACAACAATAGTGAAAAATGTAGCCACCATTTATGAAGCGCCAATTATGTGTAAGAGATTACTTGGGGCATTTTCAAATACAATGTCTTATTTAAATTTAATCCTCTAAACAACATGCAAAGTAGGGACATTTTTACCCCATTTTTATAGAAGAGCAAACTGAAGCTCAGAGATTAAATGACTTGCCTGTGGTGACAGTAGTAGGTAGTGGGAATACCAGGATTCAGACGAGCGGCTATCTCCTAAGCCTGTGCCCTTTCGTTTCTTGGTAAGCAACTCCTTATATTTCTACCCTAATCTTGAGAAGATTACTATGCCTTATTCTCTTATCATACTCATTTTCTTTACAAGTGTCTGTCATGAATTGGACGAAATATCTCAAATAAGCAAGGCTTCTAGAGACTAACACTGTCCTCTGGAATGTAGGTTGTTATTATATTTCATTCAACAGTGATTTATTGTCTGTTCTATACCAGGCATTGTTCTGGGCCCTTAGAATACATTAGAAAGGAACAAAGATGCCTGCCCTGGAGCAGGGCAGTTTATCACAGTGATTGAGGGCAAGGATTCCAGAATCTGACTCTGTGTAGCTTAGAAATCTGAATCTGCCACTTCCTAACTATAGGACCTTGAACAAATCAATTTATCTCTTTGTGCCTCAGTTACCTCCTTTGCAAAATGAAGTCAATTAATTATATCATACTCATAAATTGTTACGTGAGTTAATATGTTAAAATGCTAAATGAGTTATGTTAAAACACTAAAACAGTTGGTGGCACATTCAGAGTAAGCATTATATTTGTTATGAAAAGTTCATAACTGGAGGAACCTCTGTACATCTGTACACACACAGAGGCAAATATATAATAATTTCTTTTTATAAGAAATTACATACTTAATCGTTCTGATCGAGTTATGTAGCTGACAGAATTTAGAACCAAATAATATTTCAACTCCGTTGCTTATGGCTTCTGTTTCAGCCAAGTCCAGTTATCTTAACTCATTTAATCTGTGTAAAATAATGGCTCATTTGATATGTATTAGAAATAAGGAATTTTATTTGATGTACGATACAAATGTGTATACGTGGCTATACAAGATTTCTGCATTATAAATATCAAGCAAAAGAATGCATGAATTTCATTGCAGATAAGGCTATACTTTTCAAGAAATTTTACTTATCTGTAAATATTTTTTAATTTGTTGTGCAGCGACATGGACAAACAAAAATCCACCCTTGTAGATGCCCTTTGTAGAAAAGGATGCGCCCTGGCCGACCATCTCCTTCACACACAGGATGAAGATGGGGCTATTTCATGTGATGCAGAAGGAAGAGAGGAAGAAGGAGAAAGTACTTTGGATACTCTGACAGAAACTTTTTGGGAAACTACAAAATGGACTGATCTTTTTGACAATAAGGTAACCTTTATGCTTCTTATTTTTGCGCAGTTCTTGGTGATTATTTCACAAACTTCTGTTGTGTCCCATTACCTACTGTTTTCTCTTTCCCAATTGACTGGCCAGAAGAAGAAGAAGAGATTAAATAGAATGAGGCTAAGCTTGGCTCTTAAGAAGACATGTTTAGTGGCACCTCATATTTGTCTTACTGTTTTAAAACTATTTGTTACTATTATTTTATCTGTCTGCAAAATGACTTTAGCCACACTAATTTGAAAAACAGTTTAAGAATGTATGTATTCGTCTTTTGGTTAAGCTAGTCAGTTATATATGAAGCTAAAATTCAGAACATCTTCTAGAAATTGTCTTTATGCCTTCCCACATCTATTTATGTGCTAATTTGTTGGGGGTAGGAGGGTATTCTGATTAGTTTAGATATTAGTCATTTTCCTCAAACTCTTTAACTACTAAATAATTATCATCTTTATTTATAGCTAATCAATTTTAAAATCCAGTTTAGAAAAATTATCATAGATAAACTTTTTGGATTGGGGTTATAAAAATATTTTTAAATCTCTCTTATATCTCTATTATAATTCTTACTGTAGAGATTATAGAACTACAAGTTTTTGTCAATATTCCTTTCCTCTGGAGATTAAAAAAAAAATAAATGAAATCAGTGGAATTTTCTCTCAGCACAAACAGTTTTGTTTTAGTAGATAGACACTTGTTTGGGGGATTAACTGTGGTAATTTGCATTATTGTAATCATTTATCTTAGCCCTGCTTTCTTTTGCATGAAGCAGTGTTTTGGTATGGATTCCAACAACTAGCGATTTATCATAATTTTTTCCCCCAAGATAAATATCTGTTCTGTGGAATACCCACCTCTTTTAAAGATATTAATTGTTCTTCTAAAAAGTTTTTGAAATTACTTGATATGACATGTTCATTTTAAAAGCTATGCTTCTGCAAAAGCCTAATTCTTTCATTATTAAAACTATATGCCTTAAAATGTAAATATCTCATAAATAAGCTTTATCTTGTTTTACATTATAGGTTTTGACATTTGCGTACAAGCATGCATTAGTAAATAAAATGTATGGGAGAGGCCTTAAATTTGCAACTAAACTTGTAGAAGAAAAGCCAACAAAAGAAAACTGGAAAAATTGTATTCAAGTAAGTAATGTTTAAATTGTCACCATTAAAGGTCACTTTAGTACTGCATAGTGATAAGGTAACTAAAAAGCCTCATGGTAGTGATAATAGTAGTACTGACTTTATCGTGGCTAATTTTTACTCTAATCAACTTAATGTGAACTATAAAAATACATGCATAAGAGACAGTCAATAAGCTATTTGAATTTTTAAACATTTTTTACTCCTGTCCAGAAAACCTATATTTAGCCTCAAGTGTTTTCTCTCCCCACCCCCTACTCCGGATATAGACTTTATTACTTGAAATTTCCAAATACTGTAGTTTGAGGCACTTGCTTAGGATATGATCCCATCAGATGATATACTAAAATTTAAAAAGCATATGATATACTAAAATTTAAAAATATACATATATGTATGTATATTTACATGTATCCATTAATTAACAGATTTGCAAAATTTACATGGTTCAGCATTCAGAAGGTACAAAAGGGAATAATTGTAGTATAAAATCTCCTTCCATTTCTCTAGCCATCAAGATCTCTCCAAAGGCAATTACTGTTATCAGCTTCTTACATAGCTTTCCAGAGATAACCTATGTGTATAGAAGCAAATAACGTACCCTAAGTTAGCATGTGTAATTGTATAACTGTTAGCCAATAGCCATGCCCAAATTGTTTTCAACTGCAACTCAAATGTTTTCAACGTAGGCAAAATGCATTATGAACTTGATATATAGTTAGAAGACGAAGTTTTCCTTTATGAAGGAAATAGGTAATTCCTTTAAATACATGTTGGCTTAATTCTAAAATGGTTGAGCTTTTAGAGTTTTACATTTGATTTTATTCTTCATTTGAAATGATAGGCCATTATTTTTTGATATGTCACATTATAAGCAGAGAAAGTCTATGGTTGTGCTTTCTGTGGAAGTTAATTGTTAAGTGTAAAAACTGCAGATTTCCATAGAAATTGTTTTAGCCTCACCTTGTCTTTGTACGTACGGAATTAATTGGTTTATGCCTAAAAGATATAGGGAGATTGGAGGATATTGATTGTGCCAAATGCAGCCAACGATCTGCTCTTTTATATTTAAGGTATTCTTTGGATATAAAACTGAACAGTAAATTCCTGAGGAAATTTTTGATTAAACCATAGATTATCTTTGCTCTTAGACTCTTTTTTGTATACCTTTACCAATCATTCCAAATTGTAAGACATTTTAAAGTAGCTCCTTCAGATCTTTGAATAGGTTAAGAGAACTCTTTCTGGAATTGTTAATATGTCCAGTGTGATTATCATCACATAATCTACGAGGTCTCACATTTGTGAAGCCAGTGATCCACCCAGATTTTCACATCAGAGATATTTTGTAACTTGTCTCCTCTCCATCTGCTCCCCTCTTGTCTTTTCTGCACACGACAGCTGGAAATGATGGCTTTAGACACCTGGTGAATCTTCACATTTAGAATAAAATCCATACTCCTCACTGTGCCCCAGAAGGCCTCCTTGTGATCTGGCTTGTGCCTTTCTCTCAGCCATATATCAGATCATTCTTCTCCTATTCACTCTGCTTCTACCATACTAGCCTCCTCTCTGCTTGGCTCAAACAGCCCTGTGCTTTCCACAGGAGGACCTAACTATTCCAGCTATAAGGAAAGCTCTTCCCCAGATTTACACAGAGTAGGTTTCTTCCTGTCATTCAGATTTCAGCTTAAACATCACCTCCTCAGAGATCCTTTTCTTGACTATCTAACTTCCCAGTCACTCTGTATTATATCGCTTTATTTTTACTGTATACCTGATATATATCTTAATTATTTACTTGTTTATTCATCTGTTCATTAATTTGCTTCTTTATTATTTTATATTCCTGAATAGAACATAAGTTTCCTATAAGGGGGGGAAGTGAGTTCAGTGCTGTTTTCCCAATTCCTAGAACAGTGTTTGACTTAAAGTGGGCACTCAGAAAAAAATGAATGAAAGAAAACTAAGTTGGTAAGAAGGAAGGGAGCAAGTAAGTTAATTGGGAAGAAAAACAGAAGGGTAAGAAAGAAGATTGGCAGGGATGAAAATAATCACCAGGATATGTTGGTTGGTAGGAAAGTTGATTAGTTGATAGTAAGGGATATTGGTTGGTAAGAAAGAAGGAGGATGGGATGGAAGGAAAGTTCTACATACTGCTACTCTATTAGTCCTAAATATTTAGTACAGAATTTACCCTAAATATTGAACTTGAAAAATCTGTTTTTTACCTTAATAATATATTATTGTGTTTTGTTGCAGCTGATGAAGTTACTTGGATGGACCCATTGTGCATCTTTTACTGAAAACTGGCTCCCCATCATGTATCCTCCTGATTATTGTGTGTTCTAAACTGGCAACCAAGACTTTAAATTTTAAAAAAAAAGTTTTATAGTGAATGGATATAAAAACAAATTTGTGGCATTTTTAGTCTAATGCATGTTTTGATCCGCTATCAAATACTGATTATTAAAATGCTGTGTATTAGAGAACTTGCTGGCGTGTGGCTTAATACATGTAAATCTAGACCTCTGACATCATGGTGTTTTCTTAATGCCTCACATTGCTGGCAATGGGCTGTGCCCTGACTGCCAGCACCAAGGACTTTCAGTTGGGTTGCAGCTATTACATGCATGATAAGTTTTGAACAGTTACTTTTAACTGCAAACCTGGAAAATTCTTTTCTTTTTATTTTATAAATGAACAGGGTTTTAACATGCTCAACTTTAATTTTTTTTCAATTGTATGAAGGCCTTAAAAAGCTACAGTAAGTGTAGCTAAAATTATTTATTGGACTAAAAAGTAACAGATCTTCACTTCCTGATTTTTTTTTTTTTGGAAAACATTTATATTCAATTAAGGGAAAAAAAATTAAAGGAGCATAAATAAATGCGTGGCAATTGCTGGAGCATAACTGCTTCAATAAATCTTCGACTTGTAGTTATTTCAGGCCAATCATTTTTAACATCCTCTTGACATGGAGAGCATCAGAATGAACTAATGATACATGTATAAGTGCCAGATAGCTTAATCTTTATCAGGTATTGTAAAGATACACATATGGTATGTTTATTAATATTGAAATAATGTAAACACGTGAATAAATGTGCAAAACCAAGATCACAGTATACCATATACACTCTGATACCTTAATTTTTTAATAAATAAAAGTGAATATTGAAGCTTCTTAAAGTTGGTCTTAATTTTTCATAAAGTTTGGGATTAGAAAAGTAATAAATCTGTAGACAAAATATTCAAGTAATTTATAATGTTTCTTACAGTCTTGCAGTTACTTAAATAGATTTTCAGTGCCAACTGTAATTTTTCTGTATGTTTACTTTTTCTCACTTTTATCTTTCTGGCTACTAGACTTGCGTCTCTCATCCTTCATCCATAAAATAATCACCAGATACACAATAGACAATATTAAAAAGCCTCTATGCACTTACAGTGTGTGTGTGTGTGTGCGTGTGTGTGTGTGTGTGTGTGATTTTTAAATCTTGTTCCCTTAGAATTTACTGCTCTAGAAGACCTACCAGTAATCTTGTCTTGTCGTTCATAACTGTTTTGGGGGCAGTTGACCCCTTTATCTGATAAAAACAGCTTTTACAAAAAAATAACATATGCATGCAAACATTTTGCATACAATTTCTGAACCATCTATCCATGAACAGCCACAGGCATGTTCCCTCACAAGCACACATACTTTCACCTACACACATGCAGGTCCACGCATATAGGGGTTCAGTCCAATGAGGAAATTGAGACAAGCTCAGAAAAAATAGGGTAACTGCCCAAGGGCACATGCTGATTGACTAACAACCCAGATTTTGCTATGTCTGGTAAGTACTACCTGCTTTCACAGAGCATCGGGGTCAGCCAGACATGAGTGGGTCCTCAGGTCTTTTCTGAGGATGTGTACAGCTCTACCATGTGTGCGGCCTTCTAGATACACGCGGGAATATGTCAGAGCTTTCCAATCCCCTGTGAACATCTCATTTCCCAATATTTCCTTTTTAGCTTTTGGATTAGTCCCAACTGTTAATCCACCATCTCAGGCAGTCACAAAATTATACAATTGCCTGGAATTATCTGAACAAACATTCCCTTGGAAAAGGCTTCTGGGCCTAAGATCTGAGTCCACTCTAATAAAGATGGCCTTGCACATAGGGTCTTCTAGGGAAACCAGACAAGTCAAATAATGACAGTTTCTGGGTATGCACCTTTGATGAGCTTCCAGCCCTATTTGGCTCCCTCCAGTGACTGCCAGGCTGCTGGTTTTCAAGACTACCATAGAGATGGAGATAGGATGGGGACAGGGCAGTTTAAAATATCACAAAGTACACTGCTCTTACTGAGAGTCTCCCTTTTTACTGAGCAAACATGCCTCATTGCTACATGACTGGTTATCTTCCAGAGTTTTAGAAAGTTTCTGACAGTTTTTGCCGGTTTCCTCATTGCTTTAATGGAGAAAGGATTTTTGAAGGTTCTTACAAAATGGTCCACCATTTTAGTGACACATTTCTTTTTAGCACGTGAATTTAGTATCCAATTTTAATGTAATTTTACAGTTAGAAACTTCCTGGTAATACATTTATTTTGAAATACTACCTTCTGAGTTATGTCAAGATATGGTAAATTCTAGGATCCTTCAAATACATTTTTACACAAAACTACCATCATTCTAGACCTCCCTAATAACATTTTTCCTCAACGTTTTTTTTTTTTTTCTTTTTCCCCCTCTATATTTTTTAATATGGAAGAGAGGATTAAGCCCATGGGCCCTCCTTGTAGGCTTGCTCAGCAGCAGCCGGACAATCTGATGCGAAATTGTCTGCCCCTACTGTGTGGCAGGGAGCCGGCTGCACCCTACTCTACTCAGGTGTTATTTTAGTATCGTTTAGAACTGCTGTTTTTGTGAAAGGATTTCAAAGAATTAAGCAAGTATATAATTCATTTAAGCCATATCCTCTCAAGGATCAAACATGAATAACTACAGTTCCAGTATTAAAACCAGATGTCACCATTTAACTATGCAGATAGGATTGCCTGTATTTCCAATCACAAATTCATTCTTGAATCTGACTATGCCAGGTCATATCCAAAGTGTGAATAGAATACAAAGCAACTGGAAATATCTTCTATAATTCTTTAATGTTATGTATGATTCTTAAAGTTCTTAACATATGCCTCAATGATTCTGTGTACCCAGCTACCTCAAAACTCAGTGGCTTCCAACAATCATTTTTCACTCACAAATATAACTTGGCTAGAGTTTGATCTAGGCTGGACTTGGCCTGGATGATTCTAAGCCCTAGTCCTTAAAATGTACAATTTACAGGAAGAACAGAAGATAGAGGGACATATTAAAGGATATGTTTGTGATGTAGTCAGCTTAATGCAGCAGGTACAAATGCTACAGGACAGACAACTCAGCTTCTTCAACAAGTAAATAGCAAGATAGAAAGAAATTTAGGGGATATGCCAATCAAGTAATTAATCACCTGTGGTCTTTATTTGGATCCTCACTCAAATAAACTAAATGTTATAACATGTATGAGACAATTGGAAATTGGAAAATTGGATTTTTAAATATGTTAATACTTATATATAAAGTATATTTTAGAGGTGATAATATGGTTATGTGTCTTAGATATGAACAGAATATACAGAAGAAAGGATATGTCACTTTAAATTAATACAGGAGCAGAAAAGTGGGTGGAGATATAGATGAAATAAGATTTTTTCATATAAATTGAAAACATGGGGATGGAGATTTATAATACTTTTATCTACTTATTTAAAAAACAGCATTATTGAGCTATAGTTGCCATACAATAAACCACATTTTTTAAGTATACAACTTATCTATTTCTATATATTTAAATTTTTTTATAATAAAAGTTTAAAGTCAAAAATTATAACTGTAATCAATCCAGCTTTTCTAAAGGGGCAGCTTTTCTACAAGACCTATTCACTTAGAAAATAAGAAAATAAGCATATCCATTTGTCCAGGGAATGTGAAAGAAACCCATTTGTAAGTTTTAAGGAAAGATTTGGGGGCAGGTCCCCAAATCTATATTTTTTCTTAATAGATTTCTCTGCGTAGTGTACTTGAAAGAGGAGATTTGAAAGTGAATTTGCATAACATTTGGGGCAAAGCGGGAGTTTCTTTTAGAGTTTTATGTTACTTTATTGAGTTATGATTAATATACCAAAAACTGTACCAATTTTAAGTGTACATTTCAATGTCTATAGTGCAATCATCAACAATCAAATTTTAGAACATTTTTATCGAAGTTACTTTGACCCATTTTGTAGTCAGTCTCCATTCCCATCCTTAGTCCCTGACAACCAATGACTTGCTTTCTATCTCTACAGTTTGACTTTGCTAGAAATTTTATATGAACGAAATCGTACAATATGTATTCTTTATGTCTTCCATTTAGTATAATGTCCTTGAATTTCACCCATATTGTGTGTATCAGATACTTATTTCCTTTTTTTTCCTGAGCAATATTTCACTGTGCACTGTTCCACATTTTGTTTACTCATTCACTGGTTGCTGGATATTTGGATTGCTTATATCTGACATTATTGTAAATAATGCTGCTATGAATATTTATTTACAAGTTTTTTTTGTATGGGCATATGTTTTAATTTATCTTGGCTAAATACCTAGGAATGAAATTGCTGAGTATCTTTTTAACATTTTAAGAAACTATTAAACTAAAATGGTACTGGCGTAAAATGCTGGTATGATTTTACATTCCCACTAGCAATATGTGAGATTTACAGATTTTGCACCTCCTTGTCAACACTTGGTATTGTTACCTTTTCAACTTGGGTCATTCTAGTGGTTTTGTATTGGTATTTCATTGTGGTTTTATTTTGCATTTCCCTAATAAATAACAAGTTTATTAGATATTCGTCTATTGTTTATGGTAAAGTTTCTGTTCATATTTTTTACCCATTTATTCATGGGATTGTGTGTCTTATTGAGTTGTAAGAATTCTTTCTATATTTTGGATACACGTCGTCTATCAGATATATGTTTTGCAAATGTTTTTTTCACTGTTTTTTATGGGATCTTTTGAGGAGCAAAAGTTTAATTTCAATAAGGTTAAATTCAACATTATTTTTCATTTATGAGTTGTGTTTTTTTGCACGTTTTATCTAACCCAAAGTAATAAAAATTTTATTCTATTTTTTTAGAAGTTTTACAGTTTTTATAGTTTTAACCATTTTATTTAGGTCTATCATTCATTTTAATTGGTTGCTGGATATTTGGATTGTTTATATTTAAAGATCAATTTAATTGGTCTTTAAATTTATAGATATTTATATTAATTATCTTTTTTGGTTTTAAAATTTCTAGATATTTATATTAATTTGTCTTTAAATTTATGGCTATTTATGTTGTTTCATAGTTGACCTTAAGGTTTACTTTAAGAAATACCTGTGTGTGTGTGCATGAACACATGTGTACGTTTGTATAAAGCAATACCAATGTGTATTAGTATTAGCGACTAATACCATTGCTGTCTCAATTATTACATCTTTAAAATATCTGTTGATTTCTTGTAAAGCAAATCTTCCCACCAGGTTCTTCTTCAAGAGTGCCTTTACTCATCTTGGACTTTTCATCTTTATATAATTTTAGAATCAGCTTGACAAGTTCCAAAGGGAAGATTACATGTGACTACATATAATCTGTTGATCAACCTGGAGAAAACTGACATCTTTGAAATGGCTTCTAATTCGATAACTTGGAATGTCTTTGCATTTACTTAGATTATCTTTACTTTATCTCAGTATTGCTATAAATTTGTATAGCATCCTTGCATATTTTTTATTAGATTTATTACTAAGTATTTGATATTGCTCTTATAAATTATCTCTTTAAGTTTTATTTTCTATTTGTAATTAAAATTTACAAATACATTTGAGCTTTGTATATTGACATTTGGAAACCTTGCTAAACTCTTGCAAATTTCAATAATTCTATTGTAAATTGTCTGCAGTTTCAGGGGTTAGCAAACTGTGGCCTGTGGGCCAAATCCAACCCATAATCTGTTTTTACAGAGCCCGAAAGCTAAGAATGGTTCTTGCATTTTTATAAATGACTGTTCAGAAACAAAACAAAACAAAGAAAATGCTGCAGAAACAGTATATGGTCTGCAAAACCTAAAATATTTATCATCTGGCCCTTCACAGAAAAAGTTTGCTAACCCTGGCCTACATAAATAATCATATCATCCATGAATAATTCTAAATTTTCATGTTTTATTTCTTTTGTTTCTTTGACTACATTGGCTAAAATCTCCAATGGTTGTGAACTAAAATTTTAAATCTTTTCCCCCATCTCAATGGAGAAACTTTTAGCATTTTATAATTGTGATGTAGCATTTTATAATTTAGATGTTTTCATAGCTTTCCTTAATTAGAACAAATAAAAATTTCATTCTTTCCTAATTTTCTAAGAAATTTTAATTAAAAAAAAATCAGACAGTCCAGAAATTTAACTTGAAATAGTCCTAGGCAATTGGCACTGAGGAAGAGTATTTGTAGATTAAATTCTCTTAAGAAGTTCCTAAGGTAGCATCCTTGTTCCAGCACTGTTTCCATATTTTTCACTTTCAGTCATTGTTAAACCTGAAATTGTTTTCTATCTCTCAATATCCTCTCCCTTTGCTACAGCTAAAATTCATATAAGTAGATTCTTTAAATTAAGATATAAAGACCCTATCAAGCTTAGTTTCAAAAAGCATATATATAATTTTGTGTCAAAATTATATTGACAAGTTTAAAACTGTGCTCTACAGTAGAAATAACAAGGAGGAAATCCACTTGTTTATTAATTTATTCACGTAAAATGTATTAAACATTTAATTGAGACTTTTGGAAGCTAGCAAAGCTATTTTATGTTTTCATGTTATTCTTTACAGATAGACATTAACCAGATTATCTTAAACAGGTTAGTTTAGAAAGTGGCTATAATATTTAGTTCTGTTTATTCTAGGCGTACAAGTTGTTTTTATGCATTATCTTCTCAATCTCATAAAAGAAGTGTTTTATTGACAACAATCACTAGCACTACTCAAAAGCACTACTAGTTTTTTGAAAGGCATTTTGTGTAATTTAGTCCCATTTTAATGTTCCTTTAAAAATTTTAACTGATGACTCTGGAAATTCAGCCAAGAATGTTGTATCAAAAACTTGCTTGAATTTATCTAAAAATTCATAATCAGTGCTGAATCTGAATTTGTTTGCCCAAAGCATCACTGTCCCTGGCTGGCAAAGGTACACCATGGTAGAGAGCAGCTTATCCAGGAAATAATGGTGGTAGACCACATCAGAGGCCAGAATGTAATCATAATAAAAAGTTGACTTGGGGAAGTTTTGTTCCAGGCCTTCTCCCCATACCAGTTCTTTCACTTCGGGCAGATGTGCTGTACAGTTTAATGTGTTCTTTAGAAGGTTGTATTGAAGGTTTCCTAGGACATCAGGCATATCCGTTGCTGTGACTTGAGCTCCTAAGAAATAAAGGGGAAAAGTATAATAATTATCTAGAAACATTGAGCAGCCACAGTGGACATATATTCTCAGAGAGAAACAAACAAACAAACAAACAAACAAACAAACAGAATTGGACTTCTCAATCTTGGCCCTATTGACATATGGGCTGGATGTATTTGATGTAATTCTTGCTGGATAATTCTTTCTTGTGGGGGGTCTGCTCTGTGCACTGTAAGATATTTGGCAGCATCTCTGGTCTCCATTCACTAGTTGCCACTAGCACTTCCCCACCCCACCCCCAAGTCATGACAATCAAAAATGTCTCCAGACATGGCCAGATGTCCTTTGTGGGGCAAAATGACATTTGGTTGAGAACCGCTGAAGTAGATTCATGGTGCCATCTTCTAAGAAACTGTAAGTTAAACGGTGGTGCAATGTTGGGAGATTTCAGGGTAGTTAGCTAAACATACTAAGATTCTTAGCATCTACTTAATATAATAATACATAATGTTTTTTCTAAATTGTATTTATCTGAAGATTTTGTTCTTCTCTTATATGAAGTAATCAGTACCCAGTTTACATTCCACAAACGATGATCTATTTTGTATGACTCTCCCCCTTATCTAAATTCATTAAATTAATTCTTAGGCATGTTAAAGCTAGTGACAGTGGTTCACAAAATAGATCACCATATTTCCAAGTTGTTTTTAAAAGAAGAACTGTAATAATGTAGGCAGAAGTATGCCAGATTTATACCCACCTCTTGCCCACTGCCCAGGAATGCACAATCTGCATTTTGGATGGAAACCTGTCTTCACTTTGGATTAATTCACTTGTCTCCTTCAAAATGTTAGTTTTAGTATTTGCAACAAAAATCAAGAGACAGCATAACATAGTTGTTTACAACAGGGATTTGAAAGACACACCTTCAGAATTTCAACTTCATCATATGGTAATGGGTGTACTGGGCAAGTTACTTAATTTCTCTAAGACACAATTATCTTATCTCTGAGAATAACAGCAGTAATTCTACCTCATGATATTGGGGAGAGTGGGGAGTTCAACGAGTAAAATCATGGCCAGGCACCTAAATCACAGCCTGGCACAGTAAGCACGCATTATCACTTTTGTCACAATAAAGTTCTTTTGAAACAATGTCAGGAATAAACAAATAAACAAACCTAAAATACTGGCCACAATGGAAACAAGGCCTGGTCCAGCACCAATTTCAAGTATTTTAGCATCTTGGAGATTCAATTCCTCTGGATGTTCTTCCAAATACTGACACAGAGCTGTAGCCTAAAAAATATTCACAGTTGTCACCTAGGCACTGGAACACTGAAAACCAGTAGCGACTCCAATCCCCTAACCCAAGTTAAATACTGTAAGACATGTTGTTAATAGTTTCAGTTTATCGAAGGGTTAATAAGAATCAAAATTACATTTAATATCATATTTGGACCTCTGGAATATGAAAATTATAATATGCATCAAAGGAACGAAAGAAATTAGTTTGTTAAATCACCTGCACCAGAAGACCTTTGATCAACATGAAGATTAGGAACAGGAAGATCATCTCATCTCCTACAAATCTGAGACATGAAGCCTACAGAACAGCAACTTCTTGCTCAGGTTTAGTCACGCTGGGCCTCCTACTGCTTTAAAAATGTTGTATAAACTTCCTCAACACCTCTCTCCTATCCTCTATCAAAACTCAAGTGGGTTAGGACTTTGCTATTCTGGATTACTGGACAGTTGGGCTTTTTGTTTTTGTTTTTGTTTTTTTGTTTTTTGTTTTTTTTTTTTCAGAGTAGTTCCTCTAAGAAACAGACTATCCAAACAGTACTTCCCAAACTTTAGTGTGCACACGAATCATCTGGTGGCCTGGTTAAAGGCGTACATCCTTATGCAGTAGATCTGGGTCAAGGGGCTCAAGGCTGCATTTCTATCTAACAAGCTGCCAGGTGATGCCAGCGCTGCTGGTCCAGGGACCACAATGAATAGTAGCAAGGAGATGTTAAAAAAAATATGTGAATATATTAAGGTAGCTTTTTATATAGAAAATCAAACATCCCTTGAGAAGAAAGAGTAATTATTTGCTAAGTGGGGTTTCAATATTAGGAAGACAGTGTCACCAAGAGCCATTTAAAGGACATATACTTTGAGGGGTTTTCTGAAGAGATGGCCTTCTGTAGGCTTCCTTCCTCGAATGCCCTGCTCTGTAAAAGGCTGGCCCCATTGGGGTGCCATCTGGATAAAAGGCTTTCTTTGGGAACAGCTACATCTTTTAACATTGCAAACATTCCCGCCCCTCCCTCCCCCTGCTAGCCCCATTAGCAAACTCCTAAAGGGATCTCTTTCACCGAAGGCTGCACTTGAAATCACACAAAAAGGATATTTTCCCACTTTACATAAACCTTCTTTTGTAGCTTTTAGGGAATTGAGGACCCAAGAGAGCCCAGGGTTTGGTGCATGAGGAGCTGAGGCCTTATTGAGAGTAAAATTGTCCTGTGGACAGATACTCTTTTTCCATTCCTAATCTCTGAACCTCTTCTATAGTTATCTATTTGCCAAATATAATAGGAAGCTGTGCAGTAGTTTGGTAGTTTTCAAATTCATTGTTAAGCCAAAGAAAAGCCTTCATTTGAAGGAAATCATACTTATATGCATAGAGGGTAAAAATCTAGCTTCTTTGATGTCAGGGAGAATGAGGGGGTGGAGCTCTAAGAGCCTGGAGCCCCTCGTCTGTCCTTCCCTTTTTCCTCACCTCCTGCTCCCCCTTGCACTTGCCACCAGTACCTCAGATTGCTCTGAGGGAGCTCCATGTAACCTCTAATCATGACTACTCAGTGTACGCGTGGTCCCTGGACTAGCAGGTCTATATCACCTGGGATCATCCAAAGAATGCAGAGGCGCAGACGCCTCCACACACCCCCAGGCCTCCTGAATCAGATCTGCATTTTAACATGATCCCAGTATGATTCACATCCACGCTAACTAACAATTGTGCTGTTCTGTTTGGGAGCCTCTCTAAGCACAGGCTGAAAACCTCTGCAGGGGAAAAAACGACGGTGCGGAGTCCGAGGCCACTGTCACAGGCTGGTTCTGCATCATGCCCCCCGTGGAATAGCTTTACCAAATCAATGAACTTTCCTTCATTGATTCATTAATTCGCTATTATTAATGAATAATACTACATTAACAGTTACAGCTAACACGAGCTCAGGTGTACCACCACACTGAACTCTCATGACCATCTTGGGAACTGGATCTTACCACTTCCCCAGCTTTAAATATGGAAACGAAGGTAAATGGAGGTGAACTGAACATCTATGACCACACAGCCAGGAAATAGCAAGTTTTCCGGCTCTAAATTCAGAGTGTTTTCCCCAATTCAGCGCCATCCTCATGGGGCTGTTGCAGGGAGAACGTGAGATGGAGTAATGCTTCCTAAATGTTTACCAGAAGGAATATCCACAGTGTGAAAAGGAAATGAGCACCTGAGGGTCTGTGGGAGTAGCCCAGAGGCATGTGCTGCAAAATCTAAACTCTAAAGACCTAATGTTTTTTCTTAACAATTCATATGAATTTTTCATCCTACTGTCATGATATTTTCAAGTTTGTATTAATATAAATAATGATGTTTTAAGAATATAGCATAGAGGAAAATCAATGCTTATGGGGCAGATGCCATGCATTGGTGGAGCCCAAGCACGCTACCCACACGCCTGGGGGTCTACAATCAACCCTCGGTCGGAGAAGCGCAGGATGTGAAAGCCCTTGGCAAGGTGTCGAAGGCAGCGCAGATGGACGGAAGTGTTACTATCGTCTCCAGAAACCCTGCCATCTCGGAGTAAGAGCTCTCTCACCCCTGGCCACACTACTGCTCCGTAGCTCTCTATCGACTCTTGAATGACAATCCTCTTGCCTGCAAACAGATAATACTCCTGAGTGTAGCTGGCATAATTTGTAGGAACAAATTTCTGGAGACTGTGAAGAGATGGTTTCTCGTTAAAATCTGTGGGACAGAAAATGAAATAGGTTTTACGATTTGTTGATCCAGTGCAAATAAACACTTGGTGTAACTGGTAAGACGGGAGCAGACTGAGAATTCCTTCCGCAGACAGAGGGGGTGATGCAATCAATGACAATGGCTGCAAACTGGCACAAAACTGAATGATATCAGGTGACGGTCACATGAAATTCAGATATGGCATTTTTATCATCTGACAAAATGCCAAAGGATGCCCTGTGTCCTTCCCTCTATTTAGGAGAGGACAGCAGAGGTGATCTAGCCCCATGCTCTGTTTTGATGACAAGAGAAACCTAAACAGCATTTAAAAGTAAAGTGGCATGAACGAACTGTCTGTGTAAGGAGGCCCTAGGCAAACATGGACCTGACTATTTTTAGGTCTTGAAGTAACATTCCCACATGTTGGCTGGAGCATGTTCCTTAAATCCTCCCTTCATCTGCTCCTCAAAAGGTACAGGTCACCCAAAGATAAGCCAGCCCCACAGCCTGGGGGAAGGTTGTCAGATGAGCTCTGGCTATTAAGTTACTACTGCTCTAAATACTTTATACTCATGACACACTCTAGCAGCTCTCAAATATCATATAAAGTAAGAGGAAAAGGGCACCTGCTCGGAGGAGGATGTGAATAGAGGGTGGAGGGTGGCGGGCCTTTGAAGAAACCTAATCAGGAATCAACCCTGAGAGGCAGGTATGAGACTAGTGCAGGTAACACTGCTTTCCATATGCATTAGGACGGTTCTATGCTGCTGATCTGCAAACCGTTTGTAACAGGTTCACAGGAAGAAGAGTACAGAAACTTGGCGTAAGCATTTAGAATTTTTACAGCAATATGACCATGTCTGTTGAATCTAATTACAAAAAAAAAAAAAAAAATAGGGCTTATATTTTGCATGTCTTTGTATGTATTTTCATTTCGTTTTTCTAGAAGTTCATTTTTATTGTGTCTTAAAAAAACAGTGTCAGTATGCGGCAGATTGGGAAATGGTCTTTGACCCCAGCGTGAGCTTGCCGGAACCTGCCAATAAGGTTTATCAAGTCAGTCCTGAGATGTTGTCCTTTCCTGTCACATGCCCTGGTTGGGGTCGTGGGGAGGTTACAGAGGAGGGAAGGAGACCTATGGCCCAAACCCACCTCTTATTATGGGAAGCTACTGACATCTGACAACGCTTATGCATTATTTATGAATGACCAAAGAGTCTCTGGCTTCTCTTATAGGTCTGGTAAGCTAACTCCGAATTCTGTTTCACAGACAATAAGAAGGCAGAGTGACAAACTGTGGTGGCCAGTAAATGTTTGATGATCAGTTTGGAGCGAGAGGAAGAAGCTCTGATTTCTAGGGTTTGATGATTACTGTGGTGTAAAGACTTCTGGTGATTTTATATTTGACCCCTTTTATCCCGTCTACCTCCTTGATTGGTGATTTTAAATTATCAGCGAGATGTCACTGAGAAAAGATATAGAGTAGTACATCATGAGCATTTGTACCACCTGGAGGCAATGCACATCAGTAGTCTCAAGAGCATAGATAATCATCAAATGTAGTAAAATAATTCGTGATGAGTCTTGAGTATTTATTATCTTAGTTTTTTTTTCATACACCTTTGCCTTTTATATAATCTATTTAATTGTAAGTTTATGTAACTTAAATTTCAATAATGGCCATGTTTAATAACCAGCTCGCAAAATTCCTGAAATTCAGAGCTGGTACAAGCCAGTTAGTACAAGAGGTCGATACAGAGCTGTGCCTCTTTTCTCAAAGGCTTTCATCAATCGAGTACCTACTAGGAGCAGCCAGACCATGAAGGACTCATGCCAGCTCCTGCAGACTTCCCTCCTCTATGCCCTCCCCCCAACCCCATTGTGACTCAGACTGTTCATTCCTACCACATATCACCAGATGGGGACTTTCAAGACTGTAGGAAAAGTCAATGGGCTGATTTTGAATGGCTCATTATTTCATAGGTTAATAAGCTGATGGTTATACTTTCCTGATCAACTTTGTAAGGAAACATAGGCATATAAATATACTCCCATGAAACTTTTTCATGTTCTACAAAGATAGAGAAATTTATGTTTATTGCATATTAAATATTGTCTCCTTTTATCTGTGCTAGTTTGATAGTTTTAAAAGGACCAGATTTTAGAGGCACATAGAGTTGCATTTCTATGTAAACAGTTTAGTAAAAATAAATAACACCCTGGTTTTGTAGAATTGGAACATAATTTTACCATATTAGATTATTGTAAATGTTTTAAATGTTATATCTTGGCTTTTATGACATTATCTGATATGTCTATTATTTATTAGCTACTGAGTTTCTGTCCAGAAATGCAACCTTAATGGTTACATCGTCTTGATGGAAAAATATACTTTGCTTTACAAGGTTCTACTGTATGACATAGCTGCCAGGAATACATTTTGGTGAAAAGCAGAAATGAATCTCAATTTCATTTCTTTTTAAAAGTTCTTGTTACAAAAATATACAATCTTAGATTTACACACAAGATAAAACAAATTTGTGTACTTTGATAAGTAAATAATGAAATATAGAAATAAGGATTACTTTTAATGCTATGCTTATGCTTCCCAAAAGGCATTTTTCTACTTAGCTTCATTATAGGAACAATCTAGATGGGTGTTAACTAGACTTATTATCGTGATCATTTTGCAATATATACAAATATTGAATCATTATGTCATACACCTAAAACTAACAATGTTATGTATTAATTAGATCTCAATAAAACAATTTAAAATCCGGAGTTAAAAGGAAATGGAAATTCTTGTCACTGATATTAATTAGAAAATGCCATCACCAGGAAAACAACTGAGAAGGGCTGAGGTGTTGAAGGAGGTTACCTCCTGGGGATCCACTGGTGTCATCTTTCTGGAGAGTCTCCTCCTCCTTGGTCTCTAGCCAGCCATCTGGGGAACTCGGTCCTTTTCCCAGGTGCCCAGGCTGCTGCTCGGAGCTCAGACACACGTCCATAACCAGAGCCAACTGGAGAGGAGAAAACTGGACAAGACCCAAGTCGCTCAGCCCCAGGCTGTTTGAATCTCCCAGAGGACTCTAAAAGGTGTAGCTTATCACCTTAGCATCTGCTGAGCCGAGATGCTTTTTACCTGCTTTTTACTTTAGTTCCTAGTTCCCAAGGAGCTGCCAGTCCAGTTTCGCACAACAAGGTAGAGGGAAGCCATTAAACGTGACCGAAATTATACTGTGCATGAAGAAAGGCCAAAATAGAGCAATTGTAGCCAGGGAACAGGCACGACATTGCTGGGGTCTAAAATGTGTTTCCGATAGCTTTTGGACCTGAATTTTAAGAAGGTCTAGCACAGCAGATGACCATTGGGAGCATCTCATGGATCGAGAGGTAAATGACATCATGGATGAGAAGTATGGCTGCTCCTTTTTCATTGAGGCTTCATTGCACTGGGGCCTGAGAGCCGGATCCCTGCCTTAGCTCTCCACTCTAACACTTGGAAACTTACTTACTCTCCCTCCCTCCTCACCGGTTCCTCAACAACAAAAACAGGATGATAACGTCTGCCTACCTCCTAGAGCTGCAGTGAGAAATAGGAGAGCAAAAGTGATTACTACAGCACAGGAAAACCCTCCCTGATTCAGAAAAGGGGACCTGACTGTTGGGATCATTAATCGGCATCAGAATAATAACACCAGCCATTGCTACATTTGTCAAGCACTGTTCTAGTGCTTTCTTTACATGAATCGATTCATCTAATCCTCACAACAAATCCTATAAAGTAGATGCTATTATTATGCCTTTTCTCGAATGAGATAACTTTTGGAGATTAAAAAGCCTCCCAAGAGCATGCAGCTGGCCAGTGGCAGAGCCAGGAGTCAACCCCAGGAGATCTAGCTGCAGAATTCGCTTTGCTAACCTCAAGGTGGGATAGAGCTCGAGTTGCCTTGCATAGGCCTTGGGTTTCATGGCTTAGTTTGCTCCGAAATTACTCATAATGTTTCCCTGTCACAGTGACATTTTCTAGTCTTTTTTTTTGTTTTGTTTCACAAAATGTAAATGGTTTTTCTTGTCTGTGTTTACCATTCTGAGTTTATTTTCCACTCACATGACTTGCCCCATCATGTGGTGTCAACCAACTGTGGTTAGCCACTAGCCATACCAGCCATGTCATGACTAATTAGCTGACCCAAAACCAACATGAAATCCAGCCATTCAGGCATCGGCCTACTCCAGTGCGCAAACAAAACGCAAGAAAGAGAGTCAGCCCCTTCAGCGAATGTGATCCCATTCCACACCTGGAGAAGGTGTGTGTCCCTCACATTAATGTGCAACATGATTCCAAAGAAATGAGACTGCTGTGAAAGTAATTCAACATTTCCATTGGCTTTAGAATCAAATAAGCAAATGTTTACCTCAATTTTCCAACTCGCTAAAACAGCCAAGAGCGCTCTACCGGTCTGTGCTTTGCAGAAGTTTTTCTCCCTTGGAGATACTTACTTGCTCCTTCCTTTCGACTTTCCCACAACTCCAGGAAGTTGCCCCTAAAAGAGAGCAGACTGGTGGCCACAAGTCCATGGAGCATTTTCAGTGCAGATGCCTCAGTGCTGTGGCGAGAAGCCTGCATCTGAATCTTGGCTCTGCCATGTACTATCCTTGTTGAAAATGTAGGTAATGGTGACTGACATCTACCTCATATGGTGGTTGTGCGAATGGAGAGAGGTAATCTATGCAAAATCTTGCACAACAATGTCTACTGTGATTATCATCTCCAAAGCTAGAGTAGTCATGCAATACAGCACTCTATGTAGGACCCCTATCCAGCACCATGGGACTCTGCACATTAAATTTAAGACATTTCTTCATCTTGCATGCAAACAAAGGAGAATTATTTTCAAATATTAGCTGGTACTTTTCCTTTTGAAATAAAATGACTCCCTCCCCCATCATTACAGTTAACATGAGAAATTATTTTTTTCCAAAGACAGCTGTGCATTGAAAAACAACCTAGAACATAACTACAGTAATCTGTTTAGTGTTTATTATTAGTTCAACACATCATATGATAGATATCATAAATTAGTATTTAACAAATATTTGGAAAGCTTTTTAAATGACTCCCCGTTAGTACCCTCAAAATAATTTCGAACTGTTAATTTAAACATGTCTTTACCTTATGTAGCAGAAGAGATTTGAGATTTCTGTGTACCTTTAATCCCCAATGTTTTATATAGATCTGCACCTGAGAGGATTAGCATTTTATGAACAAAAGCCAGCCAGTGGAAGTCCAAGTTATTTAGAGTAGCATTACCCACCGGTACCCAGACACATTACTTTGCTAGAATTTTCTCTCCCTCTCTCTCTCTCTCCGTCTCTCTCTCTCTCTCTCTCTCTCTCTCTCTCTCTCTCTCTCACACACACACACACACACACACACAATCCTTGCAACAGGAAATAGAATCACCCACAGCTCAAAAGATCCAGAAAATCACTCCAGC
>NW_011888864.1:3979329-3992592 GCF_000151845.1 Pteropus vampyrus | reverse complement strand
TTTGTTTCACAAAATGTAAATGGTTTTTCTTGTCTGTGTTTACCATTCTGAGTTTATTTTCCACTCACATGACTTGCCCCATCATGTGGTGTCAACCAACTGTGGTTAGCCACTAGCCATACCAGCCATGTCATGACTAATTAGCTGACCCAAAACCAACATGAAATCCAGCCATTCAGGCATCGGCCTACTCCAGTGCGCAAACAAAACGCAAGAAAGAGAGTCAGCCCCTTCAGCGAATGTGATCCCATTCCACACCTGGAGAAGGTGTGTGTCCCTCACATTAATGTGCAACATGATTCCAAAGAAATGAGACTGCTGTGAAAGTAATTCAACATTTCCATTGGCTTTAGAATCAAATAAGCAAATGTTTACCTCAATTTTCCAACTCGCTAAAACAGCCAAGAGCGCTCTACCGGTCTGTGCTTTGCAGAAGTTTTTCTCCCTTGGAGATACTTACTTGCTCCTTCCTTTCGACTTTCCCACAACTCCAGGAAGTTGCCCCTAAAAGAGAGCAGACTGGTGGCCACAAGTCCATGGAGCATTTTCAGTGCAGATGCCTCAGTGCTGTGGCGAGAAGCCTGCATCTGAATCTTGGCTCTGCCATGTACTATCCTTGTTGAAAATGTAGGTAATGGTGACTGACATCTACCTCATATGGTGGTTGTGCGAATGGAGAGAGGTAATCTATGCAAAATCTTGCACAACAATGTCTACTGTGATTATCATCTCCAAAGCTAGAGTAGTCATGCAATACAGCACTCTATGTAGGACCCCTATCCAGCACCATGGGACTCTGCACATTAAATTTAAGACATTTCTTCATCTTGCATGCAAACAAAGGAGAATTATTTTCAAATATTAGCTGGTACTTTTCCTTTTGAAATAAAATGACTCCCTCCCCCATCATTACAGTTAACATGAGAAATTATTTTTTTCCAAAGACAGCTGTGCATTGAAAAACAACCTAGAACATAACTACAGTAATCTGTTTAGTGTTTATTATTAGTTCAACACATCATATGATAGATATCATAAATTAGTATTTAACAAATATTTGGAAAGCTTTTTAAATGACTCCCCGTTAGTACCCTCAAAATAATTTCGAACTGTTAATTTAAACATGTCTTTACCTTATGTAGCAGAAGAGATTTGAGATTTCTGTGTACCTTTAATCCCCAATGTTTTATATAGATCTGCACCTGAGAGGATTAGCATTTTATGAACAAAAGCCAGCCAGTGGAAGTCCAAGTTATTTAGAGTAGCATTACCCACCGGTACCCAGACACATTACTTTGCTAGAATTTTCTCTCCCTCTCTCTCTCTCTCCGTCTCTCTCTCTCTCTCTCTCTCTCTCTCTCTCTCTCTCTCACACACACACACACACACACACACAATCCTTGCAACAGGAAATAGAATCACCCACAGCTCAAAAGATCCAGAAAATCACTCCAGCAGAGCAGAGACTGTCTTCTATGGTATCCAGTTGCTGTGATGTAGTTTGAAATGTGGACTTATATTTCACTGTAAAAGAAGTGGGGGTTGGGTAGTTGGGATTTTTACGGACCTGCAAACTTTGTGCTCTTTAGCCAAACTCCTGTGGCTGAAGGAAGGGGTGTGCCTGCCATAGACTCTGTCCTGGACCCTGATTCTAGCACACAGAAATAACATAAGACTCTACCAAGAAGAAGGGAAAACTTTTGTGAGGAAAACATAAGCTGGTCTATCCATAAGAAGAGACAAGAGTCAAAGACTTAAAGTCACATAAAGGGTTTTGAGTTGGGGAGCAGTGAATAGGAGGTCAGAAAAATTCTTCCCAGAAAAAGCAAGCTGTTATAATTTATTTAATTGAAA
The DNA here is from genome assembly GCF_000151845.1 of Pteropus vampyrus. Lineage (NCBI taxonomy): Eukaryota > Metazoa > Chordata > Mammalia > Chiroptera > Pteropodidae > Pteropus > Pteropus vampyrus. The sequence goes on along the minus strand of NW_011888864.1, from coordinate 3,990,738 downwards.
TAGGAGGCAGTTAAAAGAGAAAGAGGAAGATCGTGCACTCATTTGGGAATCCTGGAAACCCTTAAAATAGAATATAGGGCATGCGAATTAAAGCCTCAAGCAAATGGTATTAAATAATCGTTCACATTTATGAGGGACTATGTTTAACCATTGAGCTGAATAAATAGTGTTTTAAATTGAGTAGATGTAAGAGCCTATTTTTATTATTTTTTTTTACCCAACCTTGGTACTTTTTTCTCTGCTGTCACTTTTGTTTTTCTTTATGTTTGTTTCTTTTAACTCAGTATCTTCATCTGATGTGCTGTTGTCCTATGACTTTTAGGTCTTGTTTCCCACTCCATGAAATAACAGGAGGTGACCTGGAGTCTTTTCCAAATCTACTATTCTAATGCTTTTCTTATTCCCCAAATGGTCCAGTTCTATGCTTGAGTCCTGCACTTTTATAACTTATTTCTACCAGATGTCATCATCCCTATAAGAAATAGCAAAAGACGGCCATCATAACAACTTTGTAAATAACTTTTAAAAACTGATTTCAATGTATATGAATACATATGTGTACATTTATACACACACACACACACACACACACACACACACGTTCATCCTACAATCTTTAAAATGAAAATAAGGACAAATAAGAAAAAAAATTAAATCCCGTCATGTGGAGAAGTAAGCCTGACTAATGTGTTCTGGTTCTTTTAGGCTTTTTTTTTTTTTTTTTGGTATAAACTTTATAAAAGTTATTTTACCGAAAATGAAACTAGATAGAAACATGTACCTCTTTGTCCTAGATGGAATATCTTATTATTTTAAGAGTTTCTTTTTAATACTTTCAGAAATCATCTTTTAAGTAGCTGCTTTAAGAAACTAATCAGAACTTTAATGCCTGGAATAAATTAGGTCCCAGGTTCCTAAATACTGGACTGTAGATGGGCCACATCGGAATTACTTGGAAGCTCTAAATACACAGATTCTAGGCCCTTAGAAATTCCTACTCAAATTCCTATCTGAGGAAGAATGCAGTAGTTTGAACTCATAGTCCTACAACTGTTTCCTATGTGTCTGCAGCACCTGGCACATAGTTGGTGTCAATCTATAGAGCAGGGGACACAAGAGTTGTGTTCACATAGTTGAAGTGCCATCCCATAAAATGGGATTAGGCCTTTTGCATGGCCCTGGAGGGCATGCTGATGAAGTAAGTTACCAGGAAGTAGATTTGGGCTCAATAGGAAAGAACTTTCTAACAAGCAGAACAATGGAACAGTTGATCTCAGGGAGCCTAGCCTAATGGAAAGTGGGCCAGATTTGGAGTCAGAAGATGTAAGATTGAATCAAAAGTTTATACAAGGTCAATAAATAAGCTATGTGTGTGTGTGTCACTCTGCCTTTCTCCATTGGTGTAGGCCTCTGAGCTATCACTGGTTTTTTTACAACTGAATCTGGCTCTTGGCCAGTGGTCTTCAAAATGGAGAAATCCTCCCCTTTTCCCAGGGATATTTCGAAATTTGGAAACATTCTTTCTTGTCACAACTAGGGTGGCATGCTATGGCATCTAGTGCATAGCGACCAGGGATGTTGCTAAACATTCTATGTTACAAAGGACAGCCCCCACAACAAAGAACTGTCTAACCCGAAATGTCAACCATGCTGAGGTTGAGAAATCCTGGTCTAGATAATACATCTAAATTGTCATGCAGAATAAATTTCAATTGCCATCCTGCATATATTATCTCCTAGCTGGGCAATCCCCGCCTCCGTCTCAGTTTCTTCATCTATAATATTGGGCATGTTAACATTTCCACGATGTCTAATACACGTCATATTCTGAGCTACATCTTTGCATAGATCCAGGCTTTAGATGGTTTCTCCAAGGATAAGATTCAAAGACAAGGATTTGAGAGAAAGTGTTTTATTTGGGAAAAATGAGTAATCGAGTGTAAGGGTGGTACCAGGAAAGGGTGTTTTATAAGTCCAGTGGGAGATAAAAACTAAACCCACAGGAACAAGCTAATGGTTGTCAGACGAGAGAGGGATCGGGGTGGAAGAAAAAGGTGAAGGGATTAAAAAGTACAAATTGGTAATTATGAAATAGTCATAGGGATATAAAGTGATATGTAGGGAATATAGTCAATAATATGGTAATAACCAGGTATAGTACCAGGTGGATACTAGTCAGGAGGATCACTTTGTAAATTATATAAACGTCTAATTACTATGCTTTACATTTGAAACTAATGTAAAATAATATTGAATGTCAAAAAAAACCTAAACCCATGGAGAAAGGCTGGGAAATGAGGCAAAACACACACCTTGGAATTATTCCACTCCAGGTTCAGAGGGCGTCCGGGCTATTTCTGTGCCACAGCCTCAGCACAGGTGCACAGACGAGCAGCTGGAGTACTCACATGTGTCCGAGAGATGGAAGTGACTTCTGACAGTATCTGCTATAGCTCCATAAGATAATATTATTTCTTTACACAATTTTAAGAAGTAAATAAAATGTTATACATCTGAAAGAACTGGGCACAGTGCCTGGTACCTAGAAGGTCATCAGTAAATAAATGTCTTATATTAAATTGTTTGTCATTCAAGTAGAGGGCTGCATCAGCAGTGTTCTTTGCCCCAGAGATCTCAACAGCAGGAGTTCATTGGCCTTCTCTTTAAAGGGTGCTATTGAAGCCTTCAGCTGCAGTCACCTTCGAGCCCTGTGTAACTGTGGTCGAGATTTAAGATCCGAGGGAAAGATTCTGATTGGTCTAACTTGGTCATAAACCCTATCTATAGTCAGGGCTGAGTGATGTGAGAAAAATCTCACCAAATCATGAGTAGGACTGACAACTCAAAGAAGGGATGCTAGGCACATGACAAGCAAGATTTAGGTATGTCCCTCCTTCTCTTCTTGGCCACCCTGTGCATACACACTTTCATATGTCCATAAACACAATTTCAAAATGGAGACCTTTCTTCTCTACAATGGAAGATAATTTAAAGTCTCATTGGCTATTGCATATAGAGAGAATAGAGTCATTCTGCTCCAAGTCCAAACCTCTAGATGATGTCTATTTTTTCACTACTTCCATTGCTTCTCCCTCAATTGGCATGAAATCCCAGGTGACCACAGACAATAACTTGATTAGCTGTTTCATCACTGTGTACCATGGGCTGCTATTTCCATACCAGAATCTAAGTGAGGGGCTCATTGCTTTCCACATGATCTTCCCCAAAAGTAGCATAAAGGAAGGTTGCCGATCAGACAAATATAGGAGATGTCCGCCATACTTACTTATAGGGGAGACTGTGTGGGAATTCACTTCCAGAGAGGTGGGATTTCACTGGAAAACTAGATGTTTCTTAGTAAGCCCAGGAGTCACTAACACACAAGAATGTATGTGATTTTCAATATGTTATACAGAAGATATTTGGTCACAGTGAAATGCAATTCTATGATTTCTGGTCCTTCTATTATCTGGTAACACGGTAGTTCCAAATTCATAATCCTCTCTGTCAAATGAGTTAAGGCTGCTATGATGCCCCTCATTAGCTGGACTTTAGGGAAACCCCTGAGAATGGCAGGGGAAAGGGTTCTTGATACCACTATAGGAGGTGTAAAGATTCAGACCACCTAGCACTGTACAAGCATCAGACGCAGGGAGCCTGTGCAGCAGGATCTTAACACGAGCTCTTCTCGTCTTGGCTTTGGCTAGTGCATGACGACAACAGATTCCTTGTCATGCTAAAGAAAGACCACCATCAGAAATTTTAAAGTAGGTGTTCAAATAACCATTCAATAGTAGACTTATTGCTGGGGGGAGGGAATCATTTCATAAATTATATAAATATCTAACCACTATGCTGCACACCTGAAACTAATATAAAATAATATTGAATATCAACTCTAATTGAAAAATAAAAATTTGAAAAAAATCATTCAAGCAACACTTCAATTTCGTCAGGCTTCTGGACATAGAATTTACTTCTGTTTCATTTTAAATACCGTTTGTGTAATGACAAACATTACCAGTGAAGAAGGAAGAAAGAATATGAGATAATCCAATATGTTTGGAAACAGCAAATTATAGTCTTTTCATTTTTAAAATAGCACATATCTGTTTTTAAGCATTTGAGTCTGCACTTAACTGCATGGAAGGCATGGCTCTTCGTAATTTTCTGCCTTACAAAGTGTTTCTGACAGGAAACCAATGAGTGGCCTCGATGGATTTCGGAGAAGATATGCATTTTGCATTTTGAAGAAGAAGATACATGCATTTTGGAGAAGAAGTGTTGTTAGTTGTTTGTTTCTATTTTTAATTTTTTTTCTCCAAGCCTGTTCTTAAAAAAGATTATCCCTCAAATAAATTTTATTTTCATTTCAGAAGAATCTTCAACTGCAATCATGTGTAAGTCACAATTGGTAATTGCCAGAGTTCACGTCATCAAAGAAGCCAAGAATGCTTTGGAGCTGAGCTACAAGCTTGTGATATTAATTACATGGAGGAATTTCATTCTTGGAAAACAGGTTTTGAAATTCTGACATCAAAATATCTATGAAATAAGGGTTAGTTTGCTAATAACTTTCCTCCTAATTTAAAATTTAATAAATAATAGATTGCCAAAATTCACCTTAATCCTAGAATAAATGGAACCAAATGAATCTATCAGTATGGAAAAAAATCCCTTCTTAGTAGTTCAACTTTTGAGAAGGATGATGGGGCATGATTTCTCAGTTCCAGTTTTATTGTCACACTTGAAGCAGAAAAGGCTATGACAACACTTACAACTCTCTGCCAGAAGCAGATGCTTCCAGCGCCATCTGTTCTTTCCATATTGCCATCAGCTGTTTGGAAATGACACTTTTTGAGAGGCTTAGTCGTAACTAATCATACTCCAATTTTAGCAACAGCAGTTGACCCATGTTCAGAAAGATAATTTTTTCCCAACAGATTTCTATTAGGAAAGACTGTTTACCTGGTGGGGCTATTCTGGGATGTGCCACAATGGAGAATTCCTTCCATTCTTTCCTCCCGTTCTAGGGCAGACTCATCAGGGGCTGTGCTATCATGGATTTGGGGAAATATGCTGAACTATTTTGTTATGAATCCAGGTGAAAAGGAGGGGGAGCGTCGTGGTGGAGTAGGCAGTTCTGTGGGAGCCTAGCCCTCCCACTTTCCGACCATGTGACCTCAGAAAAGGCACATCTCTAGGTTCTGTTTCCTTCATCTGTTTGGGATGATAACACTTTTGATGCACCTACTCCATAGGTCCTTTCATGGGTCAAGTAAGACAAAGTTTATAAAACACCTTTGAAAATTAAATTGCCTAAGTAAGCATTATCATAATTCATTCAAGAGGAATTTAAATCCTATGGTATGTGTGCATCAATAAAGTTACCAAAAAAAAAAAAAGGTTCACTTTTAGCCACATAGCTGTTAAAGCTGGTGTAGGCCTTCCTTCTTTTTCTCAACTCATAAGATATTGAATACAGTATTTTTAAATATGCTTTAGAAAAGCATAGCCAAGCTTGACAGAAAAGAAAATCCCTAGATGCCATAAATGAGGAGGGAAATCAAAGCTACATTAGTAAGTGAATGAATTCATGACATCAAATCCTGAGATTTATTAGACTTGGCTGTGGCCCTAGAATACAAAGACCTGGGGTTTTGATTCCTTTGGGGCCAATAGAACACGAAATCTGAGGCTAGGGTAAACCCAAGCTTTGGGGAACCTGAAGTTTATACAATCTGAGAGGAATGTCTTCTTTAAGAAAAAATAATGTTAATTACAAATATAAAATTTGGTAAAGTGGTACTTATTTAAAATGAGAAATCATCCAAAATCACAACATTTTAAAAGATAAAAAGTAACAAAGGATTTTAAAAGTAATATATTAATAACTCATGTTACTATGTAATTATTATAACTATATAATAATTATTGCATAATAATATATTAAATGTTACATAAATTAACTTCCTTCAACACTTAAAAAATATTATTTCCTAAATTTTTGGCTGTCTACTTCTTGCTTACTTTATATGATAACAATATATCACACTTTAATATAAAAGATAAAACATTAATGAAGTTTTTTCCCTCAGGCATGATTAATTTAAATTTATTATAATTAACGATATTTTAATAAAGTTTCTTTTAGCTTTATAACCTATAGCTAGTAATGTCATGTGAATTTTTAGAATTGTTGTCAAATTTGTTTTTTTCATATATGAGTTGTAGGACTGTAGGACATTTAAATTTTTCTTATGAAGAGACTAGTTATAAATATTCTTTGAATTGACAACACTCATTAACCAGATTGTAATCTATGCTTTAGTTTTTGGAGTGAATTAAAGTTTTATTTTTATCTTTTTCAATGTCAGTATTTCATATCAAACAGTAAGAAGTTTAACCTATTTTTCCAATGTGCTCATATTATTCATTCCTTTGTGTTAACTGATAGGAGAATTATGTTTAAGTACTTGAACTCCAGGTATTTGTTGATTTGAAGTCCAAGAAACAAGACAGGGGAAAAATTAATGCACTTAAATTAAGAGGACATATCTGACAAATAGAAAAGATAAGTATCATACATTCGAGAGAAAGAGAAAGAGAGAGGGAAAGAGGGAGAATAAATATTGGAAATAAAGATGTTCAAGAAAAAACAAACTGGAGGCCACAGTTTGAATACACCCCTAGACCAAACACTCAAAGACACGTAACCAAAACTTATACTGTCCAGATCTCCCTGAAATTCCGACTCTGACTTTAAACAAAAATCCCATTGCAGTGGGAGAGGAGTAACATGAGCTATTATAAACCACCTCATTATGACATTTACCAATAATGACACCTTTTTTTCTATAATTGTTGAATAGATTGTCAGCACAAAACAAACAAACAAAAATCTCAAAATAACTTAAACTCTCCTGGTGTCAGCATGACCTTATACCTTCCTAGCCAATTAGCCTCAAACAAGTAACCTCATGCAGTGTGGCCATCGGACAAGAAGTATAAGTTTCTAGGAACCAATCACAGCAGAAAGCAATAGCTTTCCTCCTTCCTGTTTTCTTTGCATACCCAGTGGTACCTGCTGAGAGCTGAGTTTCTACCACTTACAGTTTTGAATTCTCTCTGTTCAGTTTATTTCTAGCTCAATAAGATACTCACATCAAGTAAAGCTCTCTGAATTTTCTTTTGACAGTATTAAGTCATCTGTCTTGCGTCAAGAAGCCCAAGATGAGGAAGCAGTGGGACAGGGCAAGGATCTGAGATGGGGTGGGGGTTACTGTCTGGTTGTGCCATGAAGTCCCTGAAGGTCATGTGGCAGCACTGGCTGGAGCAGGAGGCAGGAGCAAGATGATTTGAAGTGCCACACGGGAGGTGTCTGGTACATACTCATACTCTGGTTGAATCTTCTACAGTGAATGTGCGTTAATGAGCTAATGAGAAAAAAAATCTCCCTTTGTTGTTGGGAAAACATCTATTTGTTAACAGATTTGAGGAGAAAATCCATAGGATCTCCTTAATATATACAGAAAAAAGATTCGATATTAATCAACATCATTTAAATCAACATATGATTTTTTAAACAAAACTCTGGGGAGAGCGGTTTGTAAGCTGACAAGGTCTTTGCAATCTGTGAGGTCAACCAAGGGTTGCCTTGCCTCAAGGAACCCTCCTAAGAATGGGAAAGTACGAACTGATGGGGGGGGGGGTGAGGCGGAGACGAAGCGGTGTTGCTCCAAGACAGGGAGTATGCTCATAGCCAGAAACAGATGGAACCGCGAAAGATCATAGCAGCCTGTGGGTTGGGTGAGGATAATCTTATCTTAGGAAGCAATTGTGTGCTTTTGTATAAAAGCAGTTTGCAAAAATAAAACTACACCATTGCTCCACCATCAGTGGACAGTGGACCTCCTGATCCCAGCTTTCTGTCTTTTTTCTTTTCTCAGTCTCCCACCATTCCCACTCAGGTTTATTTTCCAGGGCTGCGCTGGACGTGGCAGGATTTACCACTTGTTGGACGTGGCAAAACTCAAGGAACTTCATTAAAATGATAAATGTTATCCTCTGAAAGCCCGCAGCCACACATAGCATCAAAGGAAGAAAAATGACAATGAAAGGAAAAAGACAAAGCTATCTGCTATCACTGTTCCTATTTAGCATTGCACTGAAGGTCTTGATAATACAATTAAAATAAAGAAAATTAAGTAATATAATGATTGAAAAGAAAAAAATAAAATTCAAACAATATGATTTTCTATATGAAATATCAATAAATTCTATAGACAAACTGTTAGAACTAGTAAAAGAGTTTATCAAGTTTGTACAAGATTATGTGTAGAAACGGCATTATTATACACTAACCACAAAAATTTAGAGAGGGTAATTTTGAAAATATGCCAATTGCAATATAATAAAAATTAGAATAAATCTACTGAAAGATGATACATGAAATGAATTGTCTTTCTCAAGATCTTTCTCTCCAGCTCGACAGCTCCAAATAAATACTCTCATTACAGTGGGACAGAGGTAACATGAGCTATGAGAAACCACCTTATTATGATGTTTGCCAATAATGGCACCTTTCTTTCTATAGTTCGTGACTAGATCTCAGGCAAGAAAACTCAGAAACTTTTGCAGCTTCGTGTATTATCTTTTCCTTTCTCTTTTTCTTTCTCCTCTTACTCTTCCTCTTCTTACTCATCCTCCTTCTCCTCTTCCTTCTCTCTCTGCTTTCTTTTTTAAGACTTCACTTATTCAGTAGAATTCACTGCAGTGTTTTTAGTTACATCAAACTAAGTGGAAAGTAAAACCTGAAGCAAGATATGAATGTAAACTGGGGAAGTCTCACAAAATCACAAATAATTCTTGGTGCATTCAGAGACAGAAGCCACTGAAAAAGACCCACGCTCTCTCCCTGAGATAGTAAAGGTTGACAACCTTTGGAATTAAAGTTGACATTTGTCACCTCTTATCTCTTAGATTCCAAACGTTATTGACAAATGTAATGAGAAATTGGTCTCTTTAATTGTATCAGTAATACAACTCATTGACCAAAGAAGGAAGAAAAAAAAGTGTGTATGCGCATGCATGTGAATGTGTGAGTGCTGTCAAGAGACTAGTAATGCTACCTGACATGTGTACAGCTGCTTTTTAGTTTTCCGAACCCATTCATAAACACTTTCTCATTTGATGCTCATAGCAATTTTATGGGATCCACAGGAAAGGCATCAATACCAGAGAAAAGTACAGGAGGAACGTTTCAATTAGTCATTTCTTCATAGGCAGCAGGATGCTCAGAGGACAGCAATTTTTATCAGAGCAAAAAGGAAAATAATGAGTCAAATAAAAACAAGCTTTATCCATGAAGAAATAATTGATAAGCTTCACTTCATTAAAATTAAAAACTTCTGCTCTGTGAAAAGGCAAATATATGTCAAGAGAATAAGACAGGCCACAGATTGGGAGAAAATATTTGTAAAAGACTCATCTGAAAATATTTGATAAAGGACTATCCAAAATGTACAAAGAACTCCTAAAACTCAACAAGAAGAAAAAAACAATTCATTTAGAAAAATGGGCCAGAGACCTTAACAAACACCTCACCAAAGAAGATATACAGATGATAAATAATCACATAAAAAGATGCTCCACATCATATGTCAGCAGGGAAATGCAAATTAAAACAACAGTGAGATACTGTTACACACCTTGTACAATGACCAATGCAGGTGAACATGGGAAGCAACAGGAACTCATTTATTGCTGGTGGGAATGCAAAAATGGTACAGCCACTTCAGAAGACAGTTTGATGGTTTTATACAAAACTAAATATCTTCTGACCATATGAGACAGTAATCATGCTCCTTACTATTTACCCAAAGCAGTTGAAAACTTATGTTCACATGAAAATTGGCACATGGGTGCTTTTAGAAGCTTTATTCATAAACTCATAATTGCCAAAACTTGGAAGCAACCAAGATGTCCTTCAGCAGGTGAATGGATAAATAAACTGAGATATATCCAGAAAATGGAATATTATTCAGCAATAAGAAGAAATGAGCTATCAACCAAGCCATGAAAAGACTTGGAGGAACCTTAAATGCATATTACTAATGAAAGAAGCCAGTTGGAAAAGGCTTCATACTATATGATTCTAATTGTATGATGTTCTGGAAAAAACAAAACTATAGAGAGAGTAAAAATATCAGTGGTTGCCAAGGGTTAGAGGGGAGGGAGAGGTGCATAGGTAGAGCACAGAGGATTTTTAGAGGAGTAAACATTCCTGTGTGACACTATAATGGTGGGCACATGTCATTATACATTTGTTAAAACCCATAAGATGTACACCAAGAATGAACTTTTATGGAAAGAATGGATTTTGGATGATAATGATGTGTCAGTGTAGTTTCATTGATTGTAGCAAATGTGCGATTCTGATAGGGGTGTTGATAATGGAGGAGACGGTGCATGTGAGAGACAGGGGGTGTATGGACACTCTCTGTACTTGCTTCTCAATTTTACTGTGACCCTAAAACTGCCCTAAAAATAAAATTATTAATTAAAAAAGTAAAGGACAAAAACATCTTAGAGATTTAACATTTTAATTGCAATAACTTGAGTGGGTTCCACTGCCATTCTCTGAGAAAAAAAAATTTAAGTCAACTGTTTACTAATCTCTCCTCACAATATTAATAGAAAATCCTAAGTGGAAATAGAATTTAATCATCAAGTCAGTGCAAGTTGAACCCCTGAATTGCAGGGTGGCTTAAGTGCTTTATACATGTGTCAAAGATCAGTGATTTAGTTACAGTCTTGGTTCTCTGTCCAGCACAGCAATACCAATGGCATTATCAGTGGCACCAATATGGAATTATCTTTTCATTTCAGACATATGAATCACTCTAGGTAATTGGAAGAGCAACACAGTGACTTCTCCCAAAGAAAAGGATTGCAGCATGCCTCAACACATAGGCAATAAGATCGGAAATAATTACACATACATGGAAAACAGCGATCTCATCTTACACTATCTCTTTGAGAAGCCCAGGATAAACATGCAAATGTCACACTACTTTCACTTAGGAGAAGATGAATGTGATAAAATGAATGTTTCATAAGCGATGTCTGTGTCCCTTGTACCAGAATGTGTTGATTCTACTCTGAAATGTATGCTGAGTTATCCCAACTGCTTAAAATTTAGCGTCTCTCTCTTTTTTTTTAAGCTCTCCGGGCACAATGAGAACTGTAGGATCATAGGTCATTTATAAATGCACTAACTCTTGATCTTTTCATTTAGACTATAACTCCTTCTTATAGACATTCCTTATTTAAAGTATAATGTTTTCCATTCTCTTGGTTTAATTATTTTATAGGTGAAAATTGAGCTAGACTTTTAATTTTTTCAAA
>NW_011888864.1:3971535-3979099 GCF_000151845.1 Pteropus vampyrus | reverse complement strand
CCAATTCAAATTTTCTCAAGCTTAGGTAACATATCAATCACTGTTTCTCACCAAGATATTTTTCTTTACTAATTTAAAAATATAGAAAGTTACAAAATGAAACACTAAAAATCCCACTATTTAGAATTTAACTCAACCTTTTATCATATTTTCTTTAAGATATAGATACAAGTAAAAGTCCCTTTCAAAAGACATAGTGTGCCAATCGTGGGCTTCCTGCCTCTCTGCTCCATAGTCACCCTTTTTTCCTACTCTGTGAACATGGATGTGGGTCCTTTAAATATTTTTCTTTTGCCAGCTGTAACAATGCTAAACTTTGTCAGTAGAGGATGTAGGAGGACAGGGTTTTGCCTCCTAGTTCAGATGTGCTCCTCAGCCCTAGTGGACTTCCCCAGTGTCCTGCTCCTTTAGGGCACATGGGTTCCCAGGGCCCAGCCTCCACAGGGCTTGCTGCTTCTCCAGTGCTCTGCACGTAGTGCATGGCAGCCAGCAGCACCCAGTGGCAGTAGCTTACCCCGTCTCCAGCAGCACACTTGGCTAGTTTTATAGCTCAGTCCTTCCCCATGAACACATGAACAACTTTCCTTAGCACCCTCTAGGGCAAATTTCCAGCAAATGTGACCAGCACAATACCACAGTAACTTTTTCACCCAGCAAGCCACAGCTATGCCCTCTCAACAGGACCTGGAACTCAACTCTGCCGGTGGGGCAGAGGAGGCTGGGAGTTCCATCTCAGCCTTAAGTGTAGCGGCTGCTCTCTATATTTGTTACTTCTACATTCTTTAGGGTTCTCTTCTTAGTAGCCAATGCTGCATTATTTCAGCCTCTCAGTATAGTTTTTAATTCTTCACATTCAACTTTCTCTGTTAAATTACAGTGTGGTTTCTTTCTCCTGGTTGGACTCAAGCAGAAATAGATATCAGCAACAGTCCCATGACATTTTATATGCTTGTACTTCTTGTCCCATTAGTGCTGGAGAGGATTCTGACTGGGAAGATCTACATGCAAAAAACATGCTGGCGCCCTTGGGGACTCACTCTCCTAACTCCGCTGAGCTACTAGTCACTGTGACTAATGATTTTACCGAATAGAGTCTCTGGGAAACAGAGGTAGCCTCCACTCGACGCACTCCTAGAGGTTTTGGACATGTAACCTCCCTGATGTGACCCCCCACCTCCACCCCCCGCCCAAGCACACCCCTTTTGAAAAGCAACTACTGGCTTGCTCTTGGGCTCAGGTTGAAACTGCACACCTGACTCATGGAGGCCTTGTGACTGTCTAGCCTGATAGTCCCACTGGGGTGGGTAAACTCAGACTCAGTGACTAAGAATGTGAGAAAGGCCTGACAAGCCTCACTTGAAAAGTGAAACCCAGTCAACTTGGCTCAGCAGTATCTTGGCTTTCCATGAAAAAGTAGCCACTAGCCCTCTGAGGGAAATTTTATCTCCCACCTCAACACTGAAGCAAAGTGTCTGGCTCAGTGGGGCTCTGCAGTCACAAAGGGGCACAATTGGGGCATTATTAAGAAAAATATATTCATTAAATGAATTTAACCAATTGAATATAGGAGAGAGGGGCCACTATTGGCCATCACTGGAAATACCAGACCACCAATTTTCTTACTCTAAAAATTGGCAATCAAAAGGAAAGAATTATACACTTATCTTGTCTTTAAGGTTAATAAGATAGTCCTAATTTAAGAGATAAAGATCATATTTACAGAAGAGTTCCAGCTAATAAATGTGCAAGAAATCATAGAATCCAAAAATTATCACTTCGTCACTCCTAATAAAATAATTGAGTCATGCAACAGTCTTCAAAGGGAAATATCAGTTGACAACAGCGAGGAGCTATAATGGAGGGATCAGACTGTCAGCACCCAAGCACTTTGATCAATCTTAGCATCACTAAAAATAGAAAACAGACATTAGGCGCCTCCTGATATAATGCAATATGAAAAACACAGCACTAACTGTAACATAGTCTTGTCAAAAGAAAAAAAAAGTTAAATCTTTATCTAATCAGGTGTCTAAGGTAACTAGAGGAAATGCAGGGGATAAAGAAGGAAAATAAATAAAACCACAATGAAGTGAAGAAAGAAATCAGCATGTGAGACACTCTATGGGACAACTGACCTGGCTTATGGAACGAGCCAATGGTAAAGAAAGGTGTAGAGAAGAAGGACACAGTTTGATTAAAAGAGACTTAAAAAGCACAACAACTATATGTAAGGAGTGAACCTTGATTCAATCCTAATTTGAATAAATACTCTGTACAAATATTTTTGAGACAATCAGGAGAATTTGATCATGGTATGATTATAAAATAGTTCTGAAGAATTACTGTTCATTTTATTAGGTGTAATCATAACATTGTGTTTAAGAAAGATAATTTTTTTAATTTCAGGAACTAAAATATGCTGAAGGAAAATGATATGTTATTTAGGATTTTCATGAAAATAGTTTCACAAAGAAAAATAAAACAGAAATGAACAGATGAAACAAATGTGGAAAATCTTCATAACTGTTGAATCTGGGTGAATGGTATATAGGAATTCACTGTAGTATTCTCTGCAATTTTGAGCATGTTTTATAACAATAATTTAAAGCCTTTTAGACAACAGGTTAAATAATATAACAAAATAGAATTTGGAAACAAAATGAGTAACAAAGGAACTAAATATAAGAAAAATTGAGGATATGGAAAAAAATATTCACAGGAAAACTTAGAGCCTTAAATGTATTAATTACGAAAAAAAAGTGAGAAAAATAAATAAGCATTTAATTAAACACTGAGGTAAAGGTACACTTCTGTCCTTGGCCATGATGGAGTAACAGGGACTGGATATACCTTCTTGCCTGAAACAGCAAAAACTGGGCAACATATAGGAAACAGTGGTTTCCAATATAATGAACATCAGGCAATAAAAGAAAGTGATCCCAGAGAGACAGGAAACAAAAGACGTGAGTCCTATGATTAACCCAGTACTTCCTATGTCAAGTTTCCAGGCCATAGAGAACGGAAGAGGAACTCAGGAGTAGCCCAGCAGTCACCATGAGTTGAAGAGATGGAATTAAGACTCACAGGAGAAGGCAAGGCAGTCTGAATGACAGAGTAACAAAGAGAGAGTTGCACAGAGACCTTGGGGATTGATCTGTAGAGGATCTTTCTTGAGGGTGTAGCTGACTGATTAATGATTAGCACGCACATGTGAGGGAATTACCCAAAGGTCACTCAAAATAATTAGAACACTCTCCTAGAGATCACACAGAGCTGGTAATAGTGCACAGTTCCATCGGCAAGAGTGAAAAACTTAATTTGATGGTCATTGGCAAGGATTCAAAAGGATCTTCACTCAGTGGTGGAGCAAAATTAGTCCTGGAATTATTGTTGCTCTACTGCTGCCTAACAAAGATTAAAAGCAAGACCTAAAAGGATTAAATTGTTTTCAAATACATAAATGTGTCCAGAACGAAGCTTAGAAATACATATACAATACAAAAATATTTAGCATTTAGTAGGGTAAAATCCACAATGCTTGACTATCTAACAATTAGAAATTGAAATTTTTTGAAGTTATATTTTACTATAGCATCAAAAATATGAAATACTTAGAGATAAATCTGATAAAAGCTGTGAATGACCTGATATCTGAAAACTTCAAAACCTTACTAAGAAAAATTAAAGAAAACCTAAATAAATGATGAGATATACAGTTAATCCTCACAGTTATCAATAGGTTCTGCAACTTTAAAGAAAATGATATATAACAGATCCAATTTTACCCTTGACTAATTAATATAAACAATAGTAAGTTCCTACAGAATATCATCAATGTTAGAACAAAAAGACATTGAACTGAAACAGCATTATTTGAAGATCTGCTGTACCATATTCATAGATTAGAAGACTTCATATCATTAAAACGTCCCTTCTCTCCTAATCTATAGATCAGTGCAATCTCAATTAAAGTCTCAGCAGGCTTCCTTATAGAAACTGATAAGTTTATTCAAATTTCATACTGAAATGCAAAATCCCTAGAAAAGTCAAAATGACTTTGAAAAAAAGTTAGAAAACTTAACATTACCAGATTTTAAGACATGTTATAAATGACAACAATATAGTCAGTATGGTGTTGGTTGGCATCAAAATAGATAAATAGATCAAAGAAGCAAAATAGAGTTCAAAAATAGATCCATATGTAAGTTATGTGGCCCATTAATTTTTGGTATAAGTATAAAGTAAATTTGGAGGAGAAAGGATAATCTTTTCAATAAATAATGCCTAAATGATTGTTTTTCCATATATATAACAATAAAATTTGATTCATAATTCTCACCATATACAAAAGTTAAATCAAAATGTATCATAAATGTAAACATAAAACCTAAACTGATAAAACTCTTAGAAGAAAATATAAGAGAAAATATATATTTTTTTAAATATACAATGCCAAAAGCACAGTAGATAAAAAAGAATATTGACCTATTAGATTTTATCAAAATGAAAGCTTCTGTTCCTTGGAAGGTGCTGATAGAATAATTAAACACAAGCCATGGAATGACAGAATATATTTGCAAAGCAAATATCTGCTAAAGAACTTATATCTATTTCTATAAAGTGTTCTACGAAGGAAACTCTTAAAACTCAATAATAAGAAAACAACCAAATTAAAAATGCACAAAAGATCTGAACATGGTTTACCAAAAAAGATATACAGATAGCAAATAAGCATACGAAAATTTGCTTAAAATCATTTACATTAATTAAATGTACATTCAAACTACAAAATACCACTAAACGCTTATTTTAATGGTTAAAATTTGATACTACCAAGTATTGCTGAGGATGTGGAGGAACTGGAATTCTTATACACTGCTGGTAGGAATGTAAATTGGATTCTTACTTTAGAAAATAATTTGGTAGTTTCCTAAAAAGTTAAACATAGGCCTGACATAAGATCCAACCATGCACTTAGGTATTTAAATAAGTGAAATGAATATAACTAGAATATAACTCTCATGTCTAGTACTGGATGAATGGATAAACAAATTATGGTATATCTATATAACAGAGTACTTAGCAGTAAGAAGGAATATGAGTTGATACATACAACATCATGGATGAATCTCAAAATAATTATGCCATTTATATAAAACTCTACAAAATGAAAATTAATCTATAGTGTCAGAAAGCAGATCAGTGGTTTCTTGCAGAAGAGGGGTGGGGTGAATGAGGAGGGGCAGGATGGAGAGATTAGAAAGCAGTGATGTATGGGAGTGATGTATACGTTCCTTATCTTGTTTGTGGTGCTGGTTTCATGGGTGTATAAATATGTCAAACAGAATATTGTACACTTTAAGAATATGCAGTTTATTCAACTATCCTTCAGAAGCTGTTTAAACAATGAGATACCATTTAACATTCATTAGATGAAAAATTTTAAAGATTGACAGTATCTGATAATTGTGAGCGCTTGGAAAAAAGAACACTTTCATATTGTTTATGGTATGTAAATAGGCGATGACATCTTGGAGGGTGATTGTGTCAGTGTCCTTCGAGAATTAATAAGTGCTGGAAGGGTAGGGGACTCTTTAGGATGATGGCAACCTGAATGCATTCCTGACACCACTCTCTTCTAACTACTTCTTTTGAGCAAAATAGCTGCTGGGCTTCCAGACTTCCATAGTTTACAGAAGAAACTAGATACTACAGAGAGGGCTCAGGAAATGCCAGAGTTCAGATGGATAGGGACTTTGCTAGCAAAAGAGGCTGAACCATCAGGGAAGCGTGCTAGATAGACTAGATAAACGGGCTCATGGAAGGAGCTTGGCTTGTAGAGATCCACAGATTTGAGAGGGGAAAGATTCTTGACTTTTCTCAGGATTATCTGTTCTTATCTCTAGATGCTGAAGACCTACAGAGAAAGAATAGTTGGGCTGAATCCTCCTTATTCCCAAGGCTTGGAGGACATTAGCATTTGCAACCGAGAAGAGTAGGAGAAAAACTTCCATATCTTAACAGGGGATGGCCAAATGGCCATAGGGAAAGAAGCTACCCTACCTCCTGCTACTTATAGGATTGCTGCTTAAGGTATTTCAGTAGCTGGATCTGAGCCTCTAAGGATGAATAGAGCCACAAATTAGCAAAAGAAAATACCATAGATGCAGCAGCCAGAGAGGCTAATAACTAGTAGAACAAGCAAAACATGCAAAGCCTAGTGAAAGACATCTATTTCTAAAGAGCACGGATGATAACTCAAACATAAGTGTCTACCAAGTTTCTTATCTTTCCTCTCAGGTTTTATATCTATTTGGAGATTATCTTCCACTTGATCTCCTGGGCCATAAATATGTGCCCCAGCAATGAATATCTTCTCCTTTAATGCATCTATTGATGTTTATTTTTTAAAAAAAGAATGGTTATTTTTATTGATGGATTTCACAACATTTTAATTGAAGGATAGATAACACATACATAAAAGTGAACAGATCATAAGTGTCCAGCTCAAACATATTTGCCATACACAAGCATTTAACCACTATCCAACTCAGATACAGAAAGTTGCCAATGTCCCACAGCCTCCTTCATCAGCCCTCCCAGAAATTACCACCACCAAACATAGTCACTATTCTACTTTCATCACCACAGATTTGTTTTGCTTTCTTTTTTTTTTGAACTTATGTGCAAAGAGTAGATGTTCCAGAAGGAGAAAAGGAAACAAAGGCGCAAAAACAGATAATAAAGAGACCCTTCGACAGAAGAGAGATCAAATTTTTTTTAATTGAGAAGGGTCATACTGCTCCAGAAAAGATTGTGAAGACCTACACTGATGTATGTCCTGGTAAAATCTCTGAACTCCAAGGATAAAGACAAAACTAAAAATCTTCCGAACTGAAACTTAAGAAATTTACTGAAGAAAAAGGTTTAGAGTCATGTTGAATGTCTCATTTTCCATCATTTGAAATTAGGAGACAGCTAGATAGTATTTACGAACTGCTGCTAGAAAAAGATTGCTACCCAAGAATTCCATATCCAGCGAAATTATCATTCATCCAGATAGAAATAGAAACACATATGTGGACGTACTTGGTTTCAGAGACTATAACACTCTTATGTAATAAATATACTAGAGAAATAAAGTTATAATAAATGACAAATGAATTCGAAAATCAGCTTCAAGAAAGAGAAATATGAAGTAGAGAGAAACTACTTTTGAGCTATTACTCTAGTGATATATGGTTAAATACAAGTGGTTGACGACACATGGTTTGGGTATCTAGAATTCTGTGTAAATGCTAAATAAGGAATCTTGTAGTAGAAAAGGCATTCTACAAAGGAAACCCTGTCAGTAAGATGGATGTAAAATATCCAATTATTTTACCTAAACTTGGTAGTTAGGGAAAGACTGATAGCCACAGGAAGCTGAAGTGTCGAAATATCTTATCTAACAAGAGGAAAATAAAGAGAGATAAAGTAGGAAAGGATGAAAGGAATGTCACATAGTTAGTACCGCCTTCAGGCTCCAATAAGAGGGTCCCCTGTAGTGCACTCATGTGTTAGA
>NW_011888864.1:3965903-3970632 GCF_000151845.1 Pteropus vampyrus | reverse complement strand
AAAAAAAAAAAAAAAGTGTGGGAGAAGTTCAGGGAGGGGCAAAGAAGAGACGAGGTCCAGAAACTTTTCTAACTGCTGGTGAATGAATGCCTCCCCTCTACGTCTGGAAACCCAGCCTGAAGCAGGCATTTTTGAAATCTCATACCTGATCCTCAAAGGTAATTTCCGTTGTACGTTTTGTGTGCTAATAAGACTTTGGAATTAAACTGAAGGTGGAACTCAAGTGCTGCTTCTTACTTGGTGACTTTGGGAAATTTATTGAACCTTCGAACCTCAGTTTCCACCTCTGTAAAATGGGAGTAACAATACCAGGATTAATGTAAGGAGTGAATGACATAATGTATATCAAGCAAGCCTCATGCTTTAATATTATTGTCTGATGAGCTCTCCCTAGCATGTGTGGAAACAGAAATTTTCTAATGAAATGGTCACTCGTGGTATGGTCATGTGGCTTTACTTTGTATACTGGGACAGTATTATTAAATGTTTAGAATATATGTTGCAACTTATTTACTCCCTTTGGAAAATGATATGCCAGGAACAGCTGAGTTTTGAAGAACTGATGACACATTAACTGAGAATGAACATAGAGTAATGCTGAGAACTGGTACATTTATTGTGCACCAGCTCACAATCAGTCGAGATTCTTGGATGAACGGCAAGCTTTCCTTTCCAGAATTCCAGTCTATTTTCGTCAGCCAGGAGAGGTGATATGGCTTATTTTGTAATAATTCTTGTAATCCTATGATGATGTGCACATTCTAAATCTGTCAATGAGTTAGCTAAGATGTAGTATTATGCTTTTCTGGATATTTAGGGGTAATATCTGAGTTGCTAGATGAACTATGGAATTGTTTATATGTTTTGCAGAAGGGATCAGGAACAGGTATTTAACTGTGTTTTAGGAAAACTAGCAAACATCATGAATATGAAATTTACGAGTCTTAAAATGAAATTAGGAAAAATATAGGAATATGGCTTTGGTAGTAAATATGTTCTCCCCTGCAGGGGACTGTGAATTCTAGAAGAAATGGAATGTTGTGTAGAGCTATCACTGTCTGCAGCAAGTAACAAAACTGCTCTTCCTCATCTCCTTCCCCCTTTGGATTGTTTTCTGATCCCTCTCACCCCTTTTGCCCACCCCTCACCTCAGGCAAACACCAATCTATTCTCTATATCCATGAGCTCAGGGTTTTTTGTTTTTGTTTTGTTTTTATTTTTAAGATTCTATATATAAGTGAGATTATACAGTATGTATCTGTCTCACTTGTTTTTTATTTTCTGTCTCACTTGTTTCACCCAGCATAATTTATGGTTCTTGAAGAATTGATCCATTTTATCTAAATTGTCAGATTTATTGAGTTGCTTATAGTATAACCTTACTATGTCTTTTAATGTCTTCAGCATGTGGAGTTATATTCCCTTTCCTTTCTGATATAATTTGTCTTGTCTCACTTGTTTCTTTGACAGTCTATCTTGAGATTTATTAACTTTATTAAACTTTTTCTATAACTCACTTTTGGTTTGGTTGATTTTCTCTACTTCGTTCAGTTTTGTCTTACATTTCATTGATTTCTGCTCTTGTATTTATTTTCTTCCCTCTGCTTGCTTTGGGTCTATTTTGCTCTTCTTTTTCTAATTTTTCTGAGGTGGAAACTTATTTATCTGAGATTCTTCTTCTTTTCTAATATAAGGATTTAATATAAATTTCCTTCTAAGTATTGCTTTAGTTCATAGATTTCTGTATATTCTGTTTTTATTTCCAGTCATTTCAGTGTATTATTTATTTCCCTGAGAATTCCCCTTTGACTCATGGAGTATTTAGAAGTGTCTTATTTTTTTCAAATGCTTGGATATTTTCCAGTTACTGTTCTGTTATTGATTTATAGATTTTTTTTCTATTATTGTCAGAAAACATATTCTGAGATTTCAATTTTTTAAAATTTGCTAAAATTTATTTTATGGCCTAAGATAGTTTCTATTTTGGTGAATGTTCAATGTGTACTTGAAAATAATTTATATTTTGCTATTGTCAGAGTGTTTCAGAAATGTCAACTAGATCTTATTGGTTGATGGTGTTGTGCAATTAGTCTATATCCTTGCCGATTTTCTGCCAATTGCTGAGATAGGGGTGTTGGAGTCCCCCAAATATAATTGTGATGTGTCTGTTTCTCCTTTTGGTTCTGTCCGTTTTTGCTTAACCTGCTTCGAAGCTCCGTCATTTGGTGTATGCACAATTTAGAACAATTTTTTCTTAGTGAATTAACCTTTATGTCATTTAGTCCCACTCTTTACTTAGCAATTTTCTTTGCTTTGCAGTCTACTTAATCTGATATTAATATAACCAGTCCAGCTTTCTTTCAATTAATATTTAAATGGTACTCCTTTCCTCATCTTTTAACCTACTTATATTGTTGTATTGAGGTGAGTTTCTTATAGTCAGCATAATATTTATCTACTTTGCTAATATGGCTTTAATTGGTATATTTTATTGGTGTATTTAAGGTAATTACTAACATATTAGGACCTAAGTCTACCATTTTATTATATTTTTAAATGTTTGTTCTCTTTGTTGTTGTTGTTGTTGTTGTTGTTGTTACTATTTCCCTTTTCCTGCCTTCCTTAGGGGGTTACTTAAAAAAATTTTGGTAATTCATCATATTAAATGTGTGTGTGTGTGTGTGAGTGTGTGTGCATGTGTACATATATATATGGGGTTGCTCTAGGAATTATAATATGCATATGTAACTAATCACATTCCACTAGTATATATATTACTACTTTACTATAGGTTCAGGATCCAAATCTAGGTGGAATTCAACATTGTAGTTCACTTCTAAAATCTTTTGTTGCGTTGACTCTGGTTGGTTTCATGCATTGGTCACTTGAGAATCTTTTTAAAACCTCATAAACTTATTTCAATAGTAGTAAATAGTGGAATATAGAAAACTTACCATTTAGATCTCTTTATAAATCTCCCTTTTAAAATATAGTTGTGTTAAATGTTTCCTCTACCTACACAGAGAATCATATCAGAAAATACTAAAATTCTTGCCTTCAACCACCAAAGGGAAGGATAGTCTATTATATTTTCTGTATATCTATGTCTTCCATTGTCCTTTCTTCATTCCTAATGTTCCAAATTTTCTCTGTTATTGCTTCCTTTCTGTTTGAAGAATTTCCTTTGACAACCATTTTAAGGAAGATTTATTGGTGTCAAGTTATTTTAGTTTCCTTCATCTGAGAATGTGTTTCACTTTCATTTCTAAAATATATTGTTGAATATAAAATTCTGCATTAAAAGCTCTTTTCTTTCAACATTTAAGAAATATGGTGCCACTCCCTTTAGGCTCCATGGTTTTTGATGAGAAATATACTGTCATTCTGATTGCTGTTCCCGTATAGGTAATATGGCATTTCTCTCTGAATGCTTTTGGTACTTTTTATCTTTTAGTTTCAAAAATTTTTTGATGATGTGTCTTGGCATGAATTCCTTGGGTTTATCCTGTTTGTAAATTCCTCAGATTCTTGATCTACTTTCAAATTCTTTCCCTTGTCATTTTTATTCTGCTATTGAGCCATTCAATGAACTTTCTAATTTTAATTTTTCAGTTAAAAAAATTCAGTTGTTTCTTCTTTACATCTATTTCTTTTCTGAGACTCTATTTTTTCATTTGTTTCAAGAGTGTTTATAATTGCTTACTGAAACATTTTTATAATGACTGCTTTAATATTTTTGACAGAATCTTTTCTTTTCTCACTGAGGTGAGGTATTACTGGCTCTTGGTGTAATGAGTAATACTTGATTATATTTTGGACTTTTGGAGGTATTATGAGAATCTAATTCCTTAAATCTTCTAATTTGGCAGATAGTTACCATGTTCAGGTTTAGAACATACATCCTGGTCTACTTTTGATTGATCGATTGATATTTTTGTTGAAATGACAACTAAATTTTCAGAGCATTTGCAGTGCTATTCTGGTCTGCCCCACTTGTGTGCTACTTAGAGGCCAGTCTGAGTCCTAGTCAGCATTTCACACTGAGTTCACTTATAACACCTTTTGCTGTTTGATTCTGGTCCATTGAATGCATAGATCACTTGGGAGCTTCCCCAGTACTTCATATACATTGTTCCCTTCTCTAAGTAATCTTTTCTACTCTTTCTATCTGGGAAAAGCACTGCTTCATTACCATAAGGTGGCAATGAAAGTCTGAGCACCACCCACAGTCTGTGAACACTTCACCCACAGGCTGGTAGGAAGGGGCATGTGTGTCACCTCATTATTAGGGGACGGGGATGGAAGTTAGGTCTCTGTCCACACCGTGCTGGCCATAGTACCCAGAGAGAATGGAAAGGGCGTGGTTTATTTGTGGAGTTTGTCTGGAGCTTGACAGGCACCGTCAAAAAGATTCTGTCCTGATCTTTGCTTCCCCTTTCCTGGTCCTTTGTTTACATAGAGCAGTCTTTTCATAGGACTTTTATTTCGTCTGCTTATTTTGTTAGTGTTTCTGGGTTCTCGCATTTTCCAGTCCCCAGGTTAGGGTGTATAGGTGGAAAAATAAAATAGAGAACTCACCTTCATATCCTTTTTTGAGTCTTGAAGTCTCTAGCTAACTTGCCTTATGTTTCCTTTCAGGGTCTTCTGTTATTTGTTTTAGATATTTTGTCTAGGATTTTAAGCTATAGTTTTTAGCTATATAGGAAGGAATAGGGTGGATGTGTTTATT
>NW_011888864.1:3900544-3965853 GCF_000151845.1 Pteropus vampyrus | reverse complement strand
CATTTAAGAAATATGGTGCCACTCCCTTTAGGCTCCATGGTTTTTGATGAGAAATATACTGTCATTCTGATTGCTGTTCCCGTATAGGTAATATGGCATTTCTCTCTGAATGCTTTTGGTACTTTTTATCTTTTAGTTTCAAAAATTTTTTGATGATGTGTCTTGGCATGAATTCCTTGGGTTTATCCTGTTTGTAAATTCCTCAGATTCTTGATCTACTTTCAAATTCTTTCCCTTGTCATTTTTATTCTGCTATTGAGCCATTCAATGAACTTTCTAATTTTAATTTTTCAGTTAAAAAAATTCAGTTGTTTCTTCTTTACATCTATTTCTTTTCTGAGACTCTATTTTTTCATTTGTTTCAAGAGTGTTTATAATTGCTTACTGAAACATTTTTATAATGACTGCTTTAATATTTTTGACAGAATCTTTTCTTTTCTCACTGAGGTGAGGTATTACTGGCTCTTGGTGTAATGAGTAATACTTGATTATATTTTGGACTTTTGGAGGTATTATGAGAATCTAATTCCTTAAATCTTCTAATTTGGCAGATAGTTACCATGTTCAGGTTTAGAACATACATCCTGGTCTACTTTTGATTGATCGATTGATATTTTTGTTGAAATGACAACTAAATTTTCAGAGCATTTGCAGTGCTATTCTGGTCTGCCCCACTTGTGTGCTACTTAGAGGCCAGTCTGAGTCCTAGTCAGCATTTCACACTGAGTTCACTTATAACACCTTTTGCTGTTTGATTCTGGTCCATTGAATGCATAGATCACTTGGGAGCTTCCCCAGTACTTCATATACATTGTTCCCTTCTCTAAGTAATCTTTTCTACTCTTTCTATCTGGGAAAAGCACTGCTTCATTACCATAAGGTGGCAATGAAAGTCTGAGCACCACCCACAGTCTGTGAACACTTCACCCACAGGCTGGTAGGAAGGGGCATGTGTGTCACCTCATTATTAGGGGACGGGGATGGAAGTTAGGTCTCTGTCCACACCGTGCTGGCCATAGTACCCAGAGAGAATGGAAAGGGCGTGGTTTATTTGTGGAGTTTGTCTGGAGCTTGACAGGCACCGTCAAAAGGATTCTGTCCTGATCTTTGCTTCCCCTTTCCTGGTCCTTTGTTTACATAGAGCAGTCTTTTCATGGGACTTTTATTTCGTCTGCTTATTTTGTTAGTGTTTCTGGGTTCTCGCATTTTCCAGTCCCCAGGTTAGGGTGTATAGGTGGAAAAATAAAATAGAGAACTCACCTTCATATCCTTTTTTGAGTCTTGAAGTCTCTAGCTAACTTGCCTTATGTTTCCTTTCAGGGTCTTCTGTTATTTGTTTTAGATATTTTGTCTAGGATTTTAAGCTATAGTTTTTAGCTATATAGGAAGGAATAGGGTGGATGTGTTTATTCCATTTTGTCTGGAAACAGAAGTCACAAACCCTGGGTCTTTGTTCTGAATAACTAGAAGAATAGAATTGCCATCAACTGAGGTGGAGAAAGCTATGGGTAGAAGAGGTTTGTAAATGAAGAACAGTGCTTCACTTTTGGTTTTGTTGAGTTTGAGATATCTACCATTTGACATGCGAAGATAATGAGAGGGTAATTAGACATCCAAGTTCAGAATTTAGAAAAGATATTTGCGTTGGTGATATAAATTTGGTGTAATAAGATATATACATGTTTTTTAAAGCCATGGACTGAATGAGATCACCAAGAAGGAGGAAACCAAGTACATTAAGAGGGCAGGGAAAGGAGAAAGAACCAGCAAGTGCAACTGAGAAGTAGGAGCTAGTGAGGCAAGAGGAAAGTCTGTGGTATCATGGAAACCAATCGATGAAGAGTATTTCAAGAAAAAGGGAGAAATCACCTCTGTCAAATACTGCTAATCAAAGATGAGTTTTGTGAATTAAATTCAGCATTGAATTTCACAATGTAGAGGTTATTGCTGACTTTGGTAAGAAGAGGTTAAGTGAATGGTAGGTGAGAGAAAGTATTATTGGTATGGATTTACGAGGCAATGGAATAGAGGAATGAGATCAATCATGAATAAAGAGTCCTTTTGAGGACTTGTGTTACAAAGAGCAGCAAATTAATGAAGAAGTAGTTGGCACAGGAAGATGGGTTAAGAGATGGTTGGGGGTAATGGTTTGACTTGTGTTTTTTAGAAGGAAACAATATCATGCATGTTGTTTTGGACAGAACAAATGATATAGTAGAAAGAGAGGAGAAATGTCAAAGTGATTCCTTGAGTAGACGAGAAAGAATGTGATCAATTACACAAATGGAGGTGCTGGTTTGAGATAGCAGCAGGAATTGTATATCTATGTTAATAGCTGAGGAAGTGATATATTGGTGCAGATATGAAGAGAGTCTGTGAAAAGTCTCTTCACTTCTCAGTGAAATATGAAGCTTGGTCATCTGCTTGTAAGAATGGAGCAGGAAGTATTTGAGGTTTGAAGACAGAAGCGAAGGTATGAAGTAATCAGCTAGGAGAGTTGGGAGTGAATTGAATATGGAAAGGTACCAAGACCCACCAGAGTTTTGCTCTCACAAAGTAAAATGATTTGAATTAGAGTGACTATGTATATGTAGGATAATCTGGTGGGAGAAAAAAATGAATCCAGTTTTAGTCTGTCACCACTCAGTTGTTCCTTTGCCCTACTCATACCACCCCTCGTTGCCCTATTGCTCTTGAAGACATGCTCTTGAACAAACTACAAAAGAAAAAGTAAAACAAACAAACAAAAGCATTGCAACAAACTTAAGGGAGCAGTTCCAAACATGTGCCCTGTGGCCGCATGGAATATTTTTAAATTGTGAGGGAAACACAGCGACATCTTTTGGACACTTTATGAACTACTAGCTCAAGGTCACAGTTTCATTATTACACAGCGCTACGTTCCTTTCCATTACATAATTTCATTGTGAATATGAGTTTGTTAGCTGTTGCTGAAATAAAAGTGAGTACTACACAAAAATCAGTAAAATGTCCAACCTTTTGAAAAGTTGTGTAGTGCCCTATTAATAGGGACATACATCCCACTAGTAAGTAATTGTGGTTATTTAAGAATTAAATTAAAAAATAGTATTTTTTCAATTTATATATTTTTTCAAACATCTTCTAAGTTATTTGATATTAAATTGTTTGGACCTAAGCTACTAATATTCAGAATTGTTAGCTATTTATTTTGGCCTAGGGGTGCAGTGAACAAATTAGAGAACACTGAGAAAGTTTGGAAACCTCTGACTTAAGGATAAATTCCTGTTGCTTTTCCATTTCTTCCAAGTAATGGAAGGCCCTTGAGGGGTGTAGTTGTGTGCAGTAGAACTAGAAAATTCTCACACCTAAGTCAAAATCTTGCAGGGGATAGCTTATGACAGTCTTTCCATCCTGCCCTCCCAAGTTTTCTCATTACCTTCACACTTGAGCCTAATTTCCCTCCCCAGTTTTAATGCATATGGTTACACCACCAGCATGTGTTGTAACTCAGATATTTAAAGCCAAGAGGAAACACATGCCTCTCAGTTTCATCAGAGTCTTGTGTCTTTGAAAGAAACGAGACCGTGTGGGTCACCGGGAGACTTGACTTAGATTTTCATCATTTTGCCAATATCCACTCCAAATCAGTAATTCGTGATACATGGCTTAGGATAAATAACTGTGGCCTCAGAACTGCTTTTGTTTTATCCAGCAAAGATACCAGTAGCATATGCATGTGTATTGGGGAACTGAGATACCATCAGGCAGTGTTTATGTATATGTGCATGTGTCCGAGTGTGAGCTTCCCAAGTCAAGATCTGTACTTTGTTAATTTTTGTTAGGTCTGGTACCCAGGACCAGGCCTTACATATGGTAGACAGAGAGTAAATGGAAATTAATAAATTAATGTTATCTGATTTGCATGAACAGATGTGCCGTAAAAGCTAAAGAAGCTTGAGCAGCAGGGCCCCAAAGATTTGTAAAAGTAAGATATTTTAACTGCAATTAAATATTTTATCTCATTCCACTTTGACCTATCCTCTATCACATCTGACTTCATGTATGATGAGATTAGAAAGGCTGAAAACATTTTTGGGATTGGGCTGTGGGGAAGTTGAGTTAGGATACATTTAGTTCGGATTTAGTGGGCACATAATGACTGACTTTCACTTTTGTCTGTAGTTATGCTAGCCATCTTGGTGTAGAAATAGGCTCCAGGAATCCTTCACATCCCAGGTTGGGACATGAGGGTGCAGGGCAGGGGCTCATTCACATTAAAGCTTCCTGCAGCGCCCAGAGCAGGAGGAATGTACGTTAGAGGAGAAAAAAGACTTGGGAGGTACACTATAGGAAAGCGGACTTTGGAAGTCTTCCATTCATCAGGTGTGTAAAATTATAAGCTGATAAGTCATTCTTTACAATACCTAGTCAAAATGGATGTTCTCTTCCAACAGAAGGAACACTCAAAAAAGCAGAGCACACCCAATACATTTACTATACTTTCTTTTTCGATGCGGATTGCATGACATAGAGTTTACCACAGATTGTTTCTTGGGTACAAACCTATACCAACACCATAAACAGCAAGGGCATCTGTGTGTGAACTAACACATTTTACACATCTCAACTTGTCAGCTTGCATCTTACCGTATTTAATGTATCCTGTTCTGATGAAGTCTGGTTGCAGATGAAATAGTATATAAAATGCCACTGAATCAGGAAGTGCCTGAATTTTCTAAATTGTCAATAATAAACATTTGATCAACCACTAGACGACTGGTTTACTTTTGATCTCTATATAAAAAAATATATTACAAAATTGTTTTATGAAGAAATGATCAAAGAGTATGCAGCCAAAAAATGTAGGAAAAATGTATATTAAGCAGTTAATAAAAACACTTTTTCTGGACTCATGATGGTTTAGGTTTGATCGGCTTTATAAAATTTGAAATTTGTATTGATTTCTTTTCTCACTCTAAATGATTAAGTCCTTTCATATCTAATTTGGCATTCAAATTCTTGTAATGGTTTTCCATTGACAAATAGACATTTAATGTCTCAGTGCTAATTCTTTACAAAAACTAGTCACTCAATCCCTCCCTATCATTTATGCTAAGACGTTTTGCTATTTCAGCTCTAACAGCTCTAACTATATAACAGCTCTATAGCTATTAACAACTCAAATTTGTATTTTCAGAAGTGACAGGCAATCACTGAAACAATGCATTTTATTTTAAATGATGCATACTGTGTGATCTATTTGAAGGCCTTTAAAGGAACAATTAGGAATCTAAAGTTAAATAATTTCAATCTGTCAATGGGGACACTATCAGCAAAACATAAGTTGTGGGAAACTCTACAGAATAAAGAACTCGGTTTCTTCAATTTGAAAAATTGCATGGAAAAAAGTGGTAGAATTGGAAACCTATGGATTAAAAGAGACTTAAAAGAGCTAGCACAATGTGTGGCTTTCTCTATGTCCCAATCAAACTGTTAGAAAATGACGTTTATGAGATACTTGGAAATCATCTCACTGAATATTTGATATCAAGATATTACTGTTTAAGATGTGAGATGGTTATGTTAAAATAGTTCTTAACTTACAGAAATATATATTTATAGAGAAAATTATGTGTGATTTGCTTTAAAATAATAGTGGAGAAGTGAATAAAGTTTGAGGTTGGGTGAGAGGTACAAAGAGTTCCATCACACTATTCTCCCTTTTTTTTGTGTATGTTCAAAATTCTCTATAATAAAAAGTATGAAAATATTAGATCTGTTTATACAACCCAAAGGACATAACTCATATAAGTTACCATGACCATCATATTGATGACAGAATCTATTACATGGTTGTAGTGCATGTCTTGAGAAGTTAAAGCCTTATTGTTAACATCAAGAAGTAAAAATGATTTCACTGTTTCTATTACTAAAATTAAAACTTTTGTGTAAATTGTATAGTATTAGATATTTTACTTAGTAAAAAAATGGAATGTTTTATAATTTTTTATTTTATTAAGCTTGCCCAAATATTCCAAGCATCGTAAATACACGTTTTAAAAAGATCAGGTCACATTTGTAATAGAGGGGGCACTGTTATCCCTGGCATGAATGTAAGGTGATATGAAAAACCGTCAGTTGTATTGTCATTGTAATAACAAACCAATTATTATAGAATTTTTAAGAGCCAAAAGATGTTTTCCAAACGAGACCAATACTTTATTAACATACCAGGAATAAGCCAGTACAAATATATTTTTAATTTAGTGCTAAAAATCTCACCGCTCTCACCTTTACCCTCACCTCCAATCCCACACTTCTGGGTTATTCTTCCAATAGTGGGCAGCAGAAGGGCATCAGCCCTGAGGGCAAAGGTGAGGGTAAACTGCTGGTAGTGCTCCAGATTACACTCCACATTCACAATCACCTCTGTCAACAGGTGAGCCCGCTCTACTCCCAAGACAGGGGCCTTGAAGCCCAGGGCAGTGAAGTACATGTGCAGGTGGTAGTAGGGCAGGTAATGCAGGTACACTTGGAAGCGGTATCCTTTCACTTGGCAGCACTGCAGGATGGCTTCCTGCCCTTCCTGAAAGATGTCCCTGATCAGTGATAGATGCTCTAAAGTGAGGCCCCAAAGCAACGTGATGCTCTGGTGATGGCAGATGGCGATCCGGTACAGGCCGCTGCTGTGGGCTCCGCTCCAGGTCAGGGATGAGGACTAGCCATGAGAAGGATCTGAGTTCTCAAGATCAGTACTTACTCCTGTATTTTGTGACATTTGACATTGTTGAAACTTCACTGCTATTTGAAACTCTCCCTTTAGTCTTTATGCCTTCCTAACTTTCTGGTCATTCTCTCTCAATCTCATATGTAAGCTACATTTTCTCCAATTCACCCTTCAGTCATTGGAGCGAGGTGGGAAGAAGGCTTTCATATCTGTGGTCCTCTCCTCTTGGGATTGCGAGGAGGCAGCATAAACTAAAGGGAGATGTCATGCATAGCAGCACCAAACCCAAAGTCATCTGCTTTCTCATCCTAGCTTCCCAGGACAACTGTGTACTGCAGAAATAAAATATATCAGTTTAGAAAACACTTCATGAAGAAACCATTTGACTTTATATGATTTTATTTTTCACAGAATAGCACAATAACAGCCAGTTTTCCATTTCAGATGAATATAGATATGGTCATGTCAATTTCAATGAACCGGGTTGAAGGACTCTAAGATCGACCCCAACAACTTTCTGGACGAACTCCATATGTTGCAAGAACTTGAAATCTTTGCCACTAGGGGGACTCTGAAATTTCTCTTCCTTAAAGTTTTTTGGGGAATAGTCCAGCGAATGGTTTTGGGTATCATCTCCAGTGAGTCTGCTGGTATACAGGCATAAAAAAATGGCTGGTTTTGTTTTCTTTCAGGATGGAAGTTGATATCCTCTTGATGAGGTTTTGATGCCAACTTACGTTTGCTTGGGAAATAATCTGCTCTTTCTGACTCATAATCACACACTTTCTTCTTTCTTGTGAGTTTTTCTTTACTCTGTGTGTAACTGTAATCACAGTCCCAATGAACACTCTTTTTAAATAAGTCAAATTTGGCTTTCTTTCTTTCTTTGGTTTCTGGCGGACCGTAAAATTCACTTTGGGTTTTTGCAAGATGTAATTTAATATTTGATTCCGTTAAGGGAGCTAAAGAGTAATTTGTTTTGTTTTTTGTAATCCATGAAAGCGTCTCTTCACTGAATGAAACAGAAGATGATGCAAACGGAACTTCAATAGTGCTTAGTGATCTGTGACACAACCAATCAGGAGATTGCATTTTAGAGGATGATCTATATTTCTTGCTTTCGTGGGATTTGTAGAAAGGTGGTGTCACAATTGAGGAATGTTTTCTACAGTCTCTACTATGATGGGAACCTGAATCTTCACCGTAAAATGATTTCAAATCAGTTTTGATTTTTTTCATCAAAGGAATGCCTTTCTGTAATTCAAACAGAATGTTTTGTGATTCCTGAATTAAAGGGTTGGCTTGTAAAAACATACATTCTTCACTCTCATGTACTTCAAGAGCTGAGAATTCTTCCAAGTTAGTCGAACTCTCAGTATATATCTGACTATCAGTAAAATCTTCAGAAATCTGAATTGAGTGAGAATCAACTAAACTGGGAGCATTTTCTTGAGTCTTTAAATCAAAAGATTCATGTGTATTTGTTTCTTGAAAAGATACGTGATATTGTTTTTCTTTTTCTGCAGTCTCATAAGATTTTAACACTGAAAGAACTGTAGTATCTTCTTTTTTTGTTCCACCTTGTTCAAGGTCAGGAGCACACCCATGAGTTGGCTCCAGGAATTGTTTGAACCATGATGCGTTTTCATGGGGACTTTGCTTTTTGAAAGAGATATGTTTTTCTAACGGCTCTGTATCAATGGAAAGACTACCACTTTCTCCACTATTATCTACTTTTTTACATATTGCAACTGTGTTTAATTTAAGAATATGTTTGGGAAGTGTATTTGGTTTAGGGAACATACTTTCGACCGGAAGCCCCAGGAGAAAACGAAGGCATTTGTATTGTAAATCAAGATGTATTTGATGAAGAGATTTTTCCTCAAAAAGTAATAGAATTCTGTTTTTTGGTTTTGGTACTTCAACACAAGAATGAATGCATTTAGGTGAAGGTTTCCTTCTCTCTTGAGCATCTGCCATTTCATAAGATTCCATTACAATTCTGGGGAAGACTTTCATTTGAATCTCCAACGTTTTTATCGAAAAGTGTACGAGAAGTTTGTCTTTTTCTTCTACTGAGTAGTTTTGCAGAATATGAGGCGACGGCATTTCATTAGCAGAAGTCAGGAAAGATGTTCCACTTTCTAGCTTATTAATACTCTTCAACTTTGTAATGATCTCCTTGCTGCCACTTGAAACATTAACAGTCAGTGTCTTCATACAGCTGATATGCGGTGAATCTTTTTGGTATTTGTGTTTTAAGTTAAGGGTGATAGTATCAATCCCTTCCAGAGACATAAAGTACATTTTTTTATGTCTTGGATAGAGCCTCCAACTGTTATCTTCCACAATAGCCTGTTTTGTCGAAAAGTCGAACTTTTGGAAGGATTGTTTTGCCGTCTCTGGTATCAGATTCAGTTTTATTTCAAGTGCTTTGGACTCTAAATGATTAGTCAGCTTATTTTTTAATTTGGGAGTAAAACATTCCAAAATGGATTTTGGATGCAATTTAGGATGTGTTATTGGGGATGTTGGATGTGGCCCCCCTGCAAAAGGTGGTAACTTCCAAACATCAGGTTTATGGGCTTTCAGTTTTTCCAGTATATCAGCATAAACTTTGTCTTGGATCATATTTTGTATCTGGGATTCAAAAACATTTTTAATTGCTTCATAAAGTGGAAGTAAACTTTCTGCACTTGTACTATCTGCCACGATTTTTATTTCATTACTTTTAATTTGGAGCGGTATGGGTACAGTTTCTGGGAAAGTGTTTTGTTGCTGGTCCTTTTGTGTGGTTGTGTCCTGTACAAGATCACCATGATCCCTCTGCTCAAGTGGTGAGGCATGCTCCACGATATTGAGTGGCTGAGTCTCATGTTCTGGTTCTTCTGGAGCAGAAATAGTTATATATAGGGTACATTTCACGTGGGTTTCCACATTTTCCTTTGGATCTTCAGACATGCATGGATACTCTGTGGGTGTCAGCATGGATTTTGGTGCCTTTTCTTCCTGTCCAATCATAAGCAAGTCAGGTTCTTTTATGGTCTTTAAGATATCATGCCCTGGAACAACCCTTTCTTCTGTTTGTGGAGTTAAATTATTTTTATGTATTTTACTGCTGAAGCTTGCCTCTGATTTGACATTAGGAAGTTTTTGCATTTGCTGTTGGTCCACCATAAAGGGCTGGGAATCTTCTGGAACTATCTTTGTAAAATTCTGGTCCCGCTTTTTTACATTCTTTGAGTTGTTCCTCTTAACAATTTTACTCGCATTTGGTGATTTCTCCTGGGACTTAGAAAGACAGGTTCTCTTTTCTCTTTCTAGGTTTTTCTCAGATTCTGTTGTTTCTTCTGTATGAGATGGACTCATTACAGAAACAGTAAGACTTCTGATAAATATTCCTGAGGTACCTTTACTCCTCAAAGGCATTTTCTTTGGTTTGTTAAAGCCATACTCTAATTTCTTTCTATTGCTTGGAGTACCACGTCCTGTGTTGCCAAGAATCTGTAAAATTGGATGCTTTGGGATTTTCATAGTTAAAGTTTGGGGGCTCAATTCTCTTTTCAAATCTGCTATTGTTAATCTGCCTTTCTGGCCTTCAAATTTGTGATAAAGAGGAATATAGGCATAAAATGAATCTAGAACATGTTTTTGAAATGATTTTTGTGGTTGAATGTTTTGTTTTGTACCAGACATTTCTTGTTTCTTTTTATATTTTTGCTTGATTGGACAGCTGTTTGCTGTATGAGTGATTACCTGAGTCTTAATTTGAGATTCCTCTGCTTTTAAAGAGGAAACATTCAGGTTTACTGGAGTGCTTGTGTGCATTTTTATTTTCTCCCTCTCCAGATTGACAATGGTGTGTTTCTGCATTTCTACTTCATCCTCTTTCAGAAGGATAGCTATGTTTGTGTCTATTTTTAATTTCTCATCTTCCATTTCTAATTCTTTTTGCTTCATATTTATAGTCGTTCTTGTGTCCATTTCATATGTTTCCTTCAGATCTCCCGATTTAAGTGAAAAAGTCCAGCAGGGGGAAGGAGACTTCTGAAGCGATTCTAGGATGCCTTTCTCTTGTTCTGGAATAAGCAATGCCTGCTCTTTTTTCCTTCTTATTGTATCAAACTCTGTAACATCCATATATATTCCTGATTGTATTTGTATTCTGGGGCACCCTGTAGTTTGCTTGTGTGTACCTTTTCCCAGTGAGGTCTTCTGCTTTCCATTTTGAAGTGGAAACTTATGAGAAGGGCTAGAGTTTAGCCTGGTCTTGTGTCCACTCTCAGCCCACTGTGCCACTTGCTTTTTCATGACAGTTTCTTGTTTTTCTCTATTTGGGTGGGTATTTGACTCTGTGATATTCATTTTCTTAAGTGATCCCTTTATCTCTGGTGCTAACATTTTGGAAGAGAACATTTTGCTTCTTTTATCATTACTGTGTACATCTTTCTTTGGCTTATCAAATTTACATGAATCTGCAGATCCTAGAGATGCTTTTAATAAAGTTTGGTGGTCATCTCCCTCTGAAACAGAAAGTCTTTTTGAACTTACAGGGGTGCCAAATGTGACAAATATTTCCTTGGATATTTTCTTTGTCAGTGGAACTAAAGTCTGAGGACATATTTTGTGGTTTAAGTTATCCATTATTTTAGTTTCTTTCTTCAGATTTTCAATTTTCATTGGATCCATTTTGGGGTAGGAAATAAATGTAGTGCAAGTTTCTGTTTTATACTTTTCTGGCTGAGCCTCTAGCCCCGTAAAGAAACATTTCAGCCTTTTTCTACTTCTTAGAGTGCCAAATCCTGTGAAATAAATGTCCTCATGCTGTGAATTTATAATTAACTGACTCAAATCTCCTTCAGATTTGACTCGAGGAATTTCATTCCTTCGCTGTACACTAATCATGAAGTTTGAGGGCCACTGGTGCACTGCCTCTTCTCGTGGCAAAAGCTGTGTTTTCTTTTTAACACTTTTACTATTACAAGAAATTGACTCTCTAATTGCTGTCTTCTGGGTATCTGTTGATTCCTGGAGATTTTTCTGTGGACAAGAGGATCCTGTAATTCTTGGTGCATCTTTGTCTGTTTTGCCTCCTGAATTTAGATAAAGAGAAGATGCTGATGGAATGGAAAGAAAAGTCCTTGTCAGAACCATGCATGGTTCATCTTTACCTTTGGGCACTTTTTCCTTCAGCTCTTTAATATTCAACACAATTTTTTTTGTATTAAAGATATGTGAAATTGGTGGAATCCTTGCCTCTTTCTGTTGTATCCTGATCCTCATATCTACTGTTCTCACTTCATACATTTCTCCTTTCTGCGATATATGTCGTTCTCTGTTTCTTACATTGCCACTAGTTGCCTCTGTATCTTCTGTCTTCTCTGCATTTGATAATGCTGAAAGCATTAGTGGAAGTAGACAGGGTCTCTTAATTCCAAGCTCTTCTTCATCTACTTGTGTACTTTTATCCAAGTCAAGGTTAGTTGGAGAAGGTTTGGAAACATAAACTTTTCTTAGCATCATACTGGGTGGTTTACTTGGACCTTCATGTTTCTTCTGTTCTTGCCTTCCAATATTCAGATTCAATTTTGGGCTATGAAGTGTGTATGAAGGAGGTGATTTCTTTGACTTCAAATTTCCATCAGTGGTATGCTTCATACCTTTCATAGCTACAGTTTCTTTTGTATCCCTCTCTTCTTTCTGAGGCATATGTTTTTTCTTGTTTTGAACATCTTTCATGGTATCACCAGAAATTGTCTCATTATGTACTATTTCCTCTGCAGTTGATATTCTCTGCAAGACAGATCTTTTAAGTACTAGCATTTCATCATCTACTTGTATTTCTTTATCCAATTTGAGGTTAGGGTGAGATAGTAATGAAATAGAAGACTGGGTGAGAAGCATACCTGGTTCATCTTTACTTTCCTGAATCTTCTTTTCTTGAAGTTTGGAAAACATGAGGTTTTTTGCCTGCACTCCATCCTCTTCCTTGTTCTGTGGCATACATTGTTTTTCTTCTTGTGAACTGATCAAATTATCACTCATAATTGGTCCCACATTTACCACTTCCTCAGAATATGATAATTTATGGAAGTTTACTGGGGAAACAGATCTTGTTAATGTCAGCGTGCTCTTTTCCTTGATCCTGATATTCATGTTAAGGTGAAGTGGAGAAGGCCTAGAAGTCCAAGTCTTAGATGGCATTGTACAAGCTGGCTCACAAGTAACTTCCTGAACTTTTCCCTCTTGCTCTTTAGTTTCCCACTGAAGGTTACACAGATTGTATTTAAGTAAAACAGGTGACTTCTTTGCATTTAAATACATATCATTGGAATCCACTATACCCTTCACATCCAGGTTTTTCTCTCTGTCTTTTTCTTCTTTCTGTAGCTTATGTTCTTTTAATTCTTTTACATCATTGCAAAGGTTTCCATCAATTGTTTCCGCATATGCTATTTTCACTGCATCTGATGATTCCTTGGACTGTGATTGTGGAAGAGGCAATTTTGTAATTCTTATCATGTACCCCTCTCGTTCTGCTGTATCAAATTTAAGATATGGTAGAGTAAGTAAAGAAATACAAATGTTTTTCACATTCATAACTAGTTTATCTTTATCTTCCTGTACCTTTCTTCTTTGCTCTTTCCTTTTCCACTTCAAGTCTTTGGTATTGAGTATATGTGGAAGTGGTAATTTCTTTGCCTTCAGATCCATAGATGTTGGGAACATTTTGTCTTCAATATCTATTTTGAATCTATCATCTTCTTTTAACATACAACCATCAAATGACTTAGTATATGCTTTTTTGCCTGAATTAGATGGATCCTGACTCTTTAATAGTGGAAAATAGAATTGTGTTACTCCTAGTGTGTCTTCCTTTTTTTCCATTCCAGTGTCCTGTTTCAGGTGAGATGGAAAAGGTAAGGAAACATAAGATTTCCTCGGAAACATTTCTGGCTTACCTTTTTTCTGCACATCTTTCACTTGCTCTTTAATATTCAAATGTCGCTTTCTACTGAGTAGGTGTGTAAATGAGAATGTCTCTGCTTTTGAAGTTAGTTTGGAAAATATTCTACCTTTCTCACCTTCTATTACTCTATTCATTGCCTCTTTATATGACAGACATTGATTAGCTTTTATTATTACATTACATGAGATAATACCTTTATTGGAATCTGCATATTTGATTTTCCCTGCACCTGATGATTCAGGGAGCTGTAATTGTGATGGAGAGAATTGTATAATTACAAGCAAGTCTTTGTCTACTTTGGTTTTGTTTTGTACTTGGTCCTTTTCTTTCTGTGGTAGATGTCCTTCCTCTACATGGCTATCAATTAACTTTGCAAAGGCTATTCGCTCCGAAGGCAACGATTGTTGGAGCTCACGATATGGCACATAATTTTTTATTATTCCTGGTTCACATTCCTCTTCCTCTATTGTGTCCAACTTAAGATTAGTTAAAGAAGGGACAAAAGGACAAACTTTGCTCAGAAGCATGATTGTCTCCTTGTTATCTTTCTGCATCCTTTTCACTTGCTCTTTGATTTTCATTTGCAGATCTTTTGTTTTGAGTATACTTTGGAAAAGGGGTGGTTGTGCTGACATGGGAGTTAGTATGTCTTTCTTAAAAATATGTGCTTTATTCTCTTCTTTCTGTGGCACATACTTTGTTCTTTTTGGATCGCTTGAGATATCATTCGAAGGTGACAGTGTATATTTTAATTTGTCTGCATCTGCTGATTCCCTGTGCCGTAAGGGTGAAAGAAATGATCTTTTTACTTCTTGTTTTTCTTCCTTTCCTTCTATACCTTCATTTAATTTAAATTGAGGGAGTGAAGGTCTTGTCAGAACCTCATCTAGTTCACTTTTTCTTTCCTGTATGTGTCTCGATTTTGCTTTTATGTTTGTCTGTACTCTAATTTGGAGGCCACAACCCCTAGGGGTACTGAGTACATGTGGAAGTGGTAATGTCTTTACCTTGGAAGTTGTACCTTTGGGGTATATTATGTGTTTCATATTTACTGTTTTTCCTCCATCCTTTCTGTTCTGTGGCTCATAGTCTTGTCCTGTTTTCACATTATTTGTCATGTCATCCCCAACTGACTTCGTATATGCTATTTTCCCTTTATCAAATGATTTCTGTAGCTGTAGTTGTGAAATGGCAGATCTCGTTATTCCTTGAACGTCTTCCTCTCCTTCTATTCTTGTGTCCAATTCATGATGAGTTAGAGAAGATTCAGAAACCCAGTGTGTAGGTAGAACTACTTCCTGCTCACTTTTAACTTCTCCATCCCTTTTCCCCTCTTCTTTACCTTCTGCATCCATTTTCCTTTGCTCTTCACCTTCTCGATCCACTTTCCCCTGCTCTTTAAGATTCAGTAGTCTGCCCTGTGAAAGTGCCTTTTTTCCTTTCAATTCTTTATCTTTTGGATGCATTATGTCTTTCTCGGCTGATATCTTTACACTCTCCTCTTCTTTCTGCAGCATATATTCTTTTGCTTCTCGTACATCACTTGTGATATCACCGTTAGTGGACTCTGTCTTTGCTTTTTTCACTGCATCTGATGATTTCTGGTGGGACAGTTCTGGAAGAGGGTATCTTGTTACTTCAGTTACATAGTCTACCTTTTTAATCTTTTTATCCAATTTTAAATGAGAAGCATCAGGTATGGAAGCGCTGGTATTGATCAGAACCACACCTGATTTACATTTAATTTTTTGAGTCTTTTTCTGTTGATCTCTGCTGTCCCACTGGATTTCCTGTGAATTTGGTGATTTCTTTTCCTTCAAAGGTATAACTTTTGCCATTTTTATTCTCTCATCTTTTTCCTGCATCATATGTTCTTTGTCTATATTTACACCATTTGAAATATCACCATAAATAGATTTTTTATGTGCCATTTTTCCTATATCTGATGACCCCTGAACTTTTGGTTGTAGAAAAGAGCATCTTGTTTTTTTAAACATAGCAGCTTCTCTTTTTATTCTTGTGTCTACTTGAGGGTATGGTGGAAAATAGATGGAAGCACAAAATTCACTCGGAATCCCAGCTTGTTTATCTTTATCTTCCTGCATCTTTTTCTCTTTTTCTTTGATGTTCAACTGTAATTCCTGGGCAACTGGAGACCGCTTCGCCTTCAAAGTTATTCTTTCAGAATGATTTATTTCTTCCAAAGCCATTCTCATTCTATCTTCATCTTTCTGGGACATATATTTGGCATTTTTAATACTGCTTAAAATATCATCACATGGTTCCTCGCATATTCCCATTGCATCTGATAATTCCTGGAGTGTTAATGACGGAAAACAGAATCTTGTTATTCCTTGCATGTATACTTCTTTTATTCCAGGACCCCATTCCAGGTTAGGTGAAGAAGGAATAGAGGCATGGGGTTTATTCTGAACTACATCTAGATCACCTTTATCTTCCTGCACCATTTTTTCTTGTCTTTTATTGTGCCAGTGTGGTTCTTTTCCATGCAATATGTGTTTAAAAGGTATCTTCTTTCCTTTAAAAATGATACATTCGAGGTCCATTATGTCTTTCACGTATACTATATTTTTTCTGTTTTCCCTCCTTTTCTGTGGCAAATGTTTTGGTTCTATTACATTGCTTAAACTATATCTATTAAATGACTCTGAAAATGATGTTTTCCTGACATTTGATGATGCCTGGAGCTTTGGTGGTAAAAAACAGCTCCTTGGTATTCCCGATTTATCTTTTCCCACTTTTATTCTTGAATTCAAATTAGAGTATGACAGAGATGGTAAGGAAGTACACAAGTTTGTCAGTTTCACATTTGGTTTACTTTTACCCATTTGCACCTTGCTCTCTTGTTTTATTTGCCCAGGTATTTCCTTTTTATTCGGTACTTGTGACAGTGATGATTTCTTTGCCTTCGAAATCACATTGGGATCCATTCTTCCTTTCATATTGATTTCTTTTATTCTATCCTTCTCCTTTTTCTGCGATATATGTTTTGTTCTTTTTAAATTGCTTGAGATTATTCCATCAATTGTCTCCTTATTCAATTTGAGGTAAGGCGAAGCAGGAATAAACTCATATATATTTGCCATAACCAAATCAGGTTTACCCTTTCTTTGTTTCATAGTTACCATTTTCTCTTTCATGTTCCACTGCATTCCTTCTCTGTTGCCATAGTCAGTGATATTGTGTGTATTTGGAAATACTGATTTTTTCAACTTCAAAGTTCTTTTGGAGCATATGATGCCTTTCTTACCTCTTTGTTTT
Source organism: Pteropus vampyrus (assembly GCF_000151845.1). Lineage (NCBI taxonomy): Eukaryota > Metazoa > Chordata > Mammalia > Chiroptera > Pteropodidae > Pteropus > Pteropus vampyrus. The sequence goes on along the minus strand of NW_011888864.1, from coordinate 3,948,892 downwards.
AAGCTATCCTTCTGTATTTTACTTTCAGGCAAAACAGGCATAAAGATAGAAAGAGAACGTAAAAATATTTCAGGTGAGCATACTTCTTTTTGCACATTTTTTGGATATTTCTTACATGATTGCACCTTCTTTCTAATTCTTAGCTTGGGAGAGCTACCGTTAGATATTGAATCAATTACCTGTGCCCTATTTGGTGATTTCTTTTCCTTTGGAAATGAAACATTCAGATATTTTGTAATTTTACTGCACGAGTCTAAAGGCAGCATTGTATTTTGTTTTTTCATTTGCCTTGAAGGAATTGAGGGTACAATGCATTCCAGTCCATATGCAGATACAATATTTGTTTGGTCCTTAGGAAACAAGTCTGATCCTTTTGCCCTGCTTGACACATTACCTACTTCTGATAATGCTTCCTTTGTCTGAGGTATTAAATGTTGTAGAAGCCGGGGATCATTTTGAGAGTAAGAAATACGCCCCATGAAATTCTCACAGGGGGTCAACAGGTGCTGCTGTTTCTCTTCTATACTGAGTAAGTTTTGTTTTTTTTCGCTTTTGCGAGTATATCCAACTATGACACCCATTACTTTTGATGCTTCTTTAGCTTGTGAAGTTAAATATTCAGAATGCACCATATTTGTGTCATCTAATTGCATTTGTTGCACTGAGGTGTTAATTTGAAGTAGACCTGTTTTAGGGTGGGACACAGGCTTTGGAAGAGCCTCACATGTATGTTTTTCTTGCTGTTCTCCTTTTCTTCCAATAAGTGAGCCAATTACTTCTGCACTTAGATTGTAATCTACAGTGCTAACCACTTCTTCTGATGTCTTTCTTTTACATGGTATCTTACTTTGAAATATATCCCTCAACGAGTGAAAAGGAAGCTTTGGAAAAGTCTGGTGTACATATTCTTGTTGCTCTTCTTTTCCTGCATTTGAAGTGTGGTACATTGACCTATCTTCTGACTTTAATGCTTTCTTTACCCTTGGAGGTTTAATCTGAAATATATCTATTGAAGAACGAGGAACAGATTTTGGAAGAACCTTGCATATACTTTCTTGTTGATGTTTTTTTCTTCCTTTAATATTCAAATCAATTCCTTCTGAGCACAGAAGTTTGTCCACTGGAATATCTGCTTCGTTTGATGATTTCTCTACCATTGGACTTAAAACTATTGAACTCATTCCTTTCCTTGAAACTTCCTTCTTTAGCTTTTCAATATGGAGATGATGCAATATGCAAGAGGAAATGGATTCCAGAATATTTTCTTTATTCTGGATAGAACTTTTTAGTTGCTTTGCTTTCCTTTTTTCTGAAAAGTTCATTTTCTGTATATCTGATTTTAATGGACTATTAGTTAACATTACTTGGTCTTTTTTCCATAGATTTACATTTAAGCTTATAGGGATGCTAACATTTTCTTCCCTTGTTATATTTACTGCTTGTTTCATGTGAAGAGGTTCCCTACTGGGGCAAGATGTAGGATTCAGAATACTTTCAGAAATGCGATCTAGTTTTACCTCTCCTTTGTGTACTGCAGACATATTTTTCTGGACCTCTAGGTTTATACGGAGAAATTTCTGTCCTTTTGAATGTTGTAAGGTATCAGTTTTTTTTAATTCTTGTCTTCTTAAAAGATGTGAAATATTTTTACTATTAATGTACATATCTTCCCCAACTCCTTTTTCTATGTTTTCCAAGTGAGGAGATTCCATAATGGGGCGGGCAATAGACCCCAGATTTGTCATTGAAATACTTCCTTGTTTCAGCAGTTCTTGTTCTTTGCAAATCTTCTGTTGAGAAGCATCCAACTCTGTAAGAAACGTATTCTGTCCTTTTGAACTTGAACATTTGACAACGTCTATGTCTCCTTTCTTTACTCTTGGTGCAGTAAGAAATTTAATTTCTGTATGGGTTCCACTTTGGGAGATGTCGAACCTAGTATAATTGATCTCTCTCTCCTGTGAAGATAGATCACAATATACTTCTCTTTCCAAATCTACTACTAATTTGACATGGTCAGGTTCCTTCTTCACTTGTTGGCTAATCACTAACTGATCTCTACATTGTGAGAGAATGTCTAGTAAAACAATTTGGTGTTTTTCTTTTTGCTCTCTAATATATTGTTTCAGTGTTTTAATATTTCTTGATATAACACTCTTATTAGTGGACTGTGAAGATGACATTTTTCTTCTTAGTGATTTGTTCAGCTTTGGCTGTGGAGGAATGTGTATCAGCTTTCTTGGCTTCTCTTTCTCTTTTTTTACTTCCAAAAACCCTTTAACTTGAGATGAAATAGATTCAGCGTCATTCAGAACTACATCTGGTGCAGTTTTACCTTGCTGTAACGCCTTCTGTATCTTAATATTACATCTCAGTTCCTTTTTGTTGCTTTGGGTTCCATATCCTATAGTATCAAGCATCTGGAAATCAAGTGGTTTCTTTGCCTTCAGTTTTGCCTGTTTAGTATGCACGGTGTTTTTCATATTTGCTGCTTTTGCCTTAGTCTTATGTTTTATGATTTTAGGATACATAGGTGTGTTGGTGTAAGCAGGATGCCAGATAGTTACTGAGACATGTGGTTCTTGCTGTTTGTTGTGCAGGGCAGGGTGCCCTTGCTTTTCTAGCTCTATTCCTTCTCTTCGCTGTAATGAATCATCACACTTTATTGTATTAATATAATGCATATCGGCTAATGATTCCTCTGCCTTTGGAATCAGAGTATTGGAATTTGCTATTTTTTTCCAGTTTACAGTTTTAAATTTTTTCTTCTGCTTTTCTATTTGAAGTGGATGTATCTTAGAGAAAAAAACAGACTCTGGACTAGACTCTTCTACAGCGTCTGTCTTTGCTTTTTGATTTATTAAATCAGTGTCTGTTTTCTGAGGAGTGATGTCCTTCGGGAGCACTGTATTAGTTAAGGGTGCTTCTGATTTGAAAGAACCTGGCTCTCTCATTTGATCTGCTCCAAACTCAAATGGCTGGGTATACTGTGGAACTGTTCTAAATAAAACCTGTTTTTCATACTCTTCTTTCTCTCTAACTTTTGCTTTGTTTAGGACATTTCTCTTTTCAGAACATTCTTCATTGATATCCCAGGTACTAGGTAAACGATCCATTTTTATGTGTAGTCGAAAAGGCATAGAAGCATGTATAAATTTTAGGTCTGCATTCAATACATTTTTCTCTCTCTCTACATCTATCTTCTGTTTTTGTTCCTTATTAATGCTTAAAGCAGAATGACCTGTGACATTAAGCGATTGTGAAATCACTAGCCCTTCAACTGGCAAATCCATTTGTGCCGGTTGTATAGGACTAAACCTTGATACTCTGTTTATCTCTGTTTCCAATCTGCTTTGCTTTTTAATGTCAGAGATATCAAATGTGAAATAAATGGTATTTGGGAATTTATCAGCCACATTTTTAACTTGCCGCATCTCTTTCATCTTGATTTTAAAATTGGATCTAAGCTTTTTCCTGTGTTTTGTGATAAACTGCCTATTGATCTTAAGTATTTGTGAAATTGGTTTCTCCTTTTTCTTCATAGCTAAATATTTGAGATTCAGTATGATTTTCTTTTTTGATAATTGTACTGTTTTTAACTGGCTTTCAGAGTCAGATAAAACAGGTATGAAGGAATCCAAAGGACCCAAGAAAGTTGTGGATAAGTTTTCCCCTAACTCTGCCATTTCTTCTGTAATATGACCATTCAGATTTTTGTGAAGTGTTCTGTTATATAGAGTGCCCCTTGCTGTTGTATCAAACGAGTGTTTATCAATCACTAATTTGGGTGGTTGAATCTTAGCTCCTTGCATGGCATAGAATATTGCCTCTCTCATATTTTCATTCCATTGTCTCTCTTTTATCTTGAACTTAAATTCGTGCTGCTTTTTCTTTTTATGGATTCCTGTAAGACACCTTTTGATATTAAGCAAGTATGAAATTGGTAGTTTCTTTGCTTTTAAAGTTACATGCTTGGGACTCATACTTTTCTTGCCTACAAACTCTAACATGTGGCTCTGGCTTTTGGGTTCAGATGAAACAATGCTAGAAAAATCTAAAGGTTTTAAGAATGTTGTTACCAAGTCATTTTTATTCCATGCCTTTTTCTCAGAAACAGGACTATCTCTCTTCATCCTGTGATTTCCAACACAGAGAGTATCACATTGTATCGAACCAGTCTCTGACTTCCCTGCTTTTGGAAATGAAGTCTTCAGATCTACCACACCTTTTATTCCTTGATGAGTATGAGGACTTTTTTTCACTGTTTCAACTTGAATAAAATTCATCTCGTTTCTAGAAACAGGCTCCAAAACAAGTTCTCTCAAGTGTTTTTCTTGCCTCATCTTTTGCACCGTATGAGACAAATTACAAGTCCTTTTGACTTCTGAACTATTCAGTTCAGATTTTGATTTGCAAGGGCCAGGATATTTCATATGATGGGCACTGAAACTGAAATGTTGGCTGTAGTGTGGAATTGATTCTAATATTTTTTGGATATTTTTCTCTTCTTGTTCATGTTGCGCATTCATTTTCATTGTGTTGCTTGATCTGTTTCGTGTATCAGTCGAATTGGCCTTCTGTGCTTCCCTGTAACATGGTGATTTTTCTAGCTCTAGATAGGTATGATTGTGTATTTTTACTCTTGGTTGATCCATCTCTGTGTTTAGTGTGCTATACATTTCAGTATCTATTTTGTTATTAGTTGAAACAGGTATGGGAGATGAAAACGCGTTAGCTATATTTTTATCTTGTTGCATGTCTTTTCCTGCAGATTTTAAGTTGGCTTCCTGTTCCATTTTACAGCATAGATTACCATGCTCAGTGCTATTAAGCAGCTGTGAACAAAAAGGCTTGTTTGCCTTCATGGTTGCACTTATGGGACCCGTAAGGTTTTTCCTTTCTGGAGATTTTAATATCTTCTTTTGCCTTTTAGACTCAGAAAAAACAGATGTCGTGGACCTTGTTGGTAACTCTTTTTGCAATTCTTCATGTTCTTTGGCAATACAATCACCCATTTTCCTTCGAGAGCTTTTATTAGGTAGATCTCCAAGTACTGACAAGTTCCCTGACTTGGTAGGTGGAATATTTTGATCAATTGTGTATTGTGTTACTTTCGGAGTTTTTATGTCTTTCTTTTCTTTTTCAGGTTGTATGGAAACTGCACTGTGAACATCCAGCTTCTTTGTAGGGCTCTCATCAGATATAGTACTGTACTCTGTTTCATCAATTAAAAGATGGTCAGACGTTGCTTTCTCTGATTTTGGATGTGGAATCTTTTCACCTATTCTATGTAGTATGTCTTTTTGTGGTGAGATAGTCTTATTCGGCTTTTCAGTTTGAAATGGAATCAGTGGAGAACAAATCGACTCTAATATATTTTCTGAAACCACTGCTTGTTGCTGTACTTCTTGCTCTGTAATAAGCATATTTTGATCTTTTCTACTTCTTACACTATTCAGGAATTGTAGACCTGATTCAAATAAAATTTCATTGCCCTCTTCTTTTTCATTTTGCCTCCTTGATTCTGATGTGTTGCTTGAGGTACTGCATTTATGAGAGGTATATGTATATAGTCTTTTCCCTTCATCTTGTTTTAGCTGTGTAATATCGCTTTTTTGTCTTAATAGCCCTTTCCTTGCTTTTACTTTATTATATCTTTTGATGGCAGGTGAAACAGGTGCAGATGAAAGAAAAGTATTTATAAATATATTTGACATACCTAGAGATATTTCTTTGACCACGTTTTCCAAGATGTGTTCCTGTTCCTGTCCATGGCTAAGGGCACCAGACCTAGTCATATTAACTGTCTTTAAAACTGATGCCATCTGTGCTTTCCCAGTCCTAGACTTAGGGATTTGTGCTGCATTTCTCTGTCCTTTAAAATAAGATGAAGCTGGCATGGAGAAATCAAAAGACTCTACGGTTCTCGCTTGTAAATCCTTTGGTAACCTTATCTTTCTCTCTAGAATAGAATTTGCAAGTTCCTTCTTAGGGCTTTTTTCAGTTGAGATGCCAGTCTGTGCTGTAACAATTAAAGATTCACTAATCGATTTCCCTGGCATTGGAGACAGAATCTTTGGACTCCCTGTATCTTTTAATCCTTTTTGTGTTTTTGTTCTTTTTGGTAGCTTCTCAGATGGAAGCGAATTCAAAATAGAGCAAGAAACAGAATGTAAAACACTTTGTGTGAAAAGTGTTCGTTGCTGCAGCTCCTGAGCAATAGTAAGTGATTCTGGGATTCTTTTCCTTGCTGAATTCTTCAGTTCTAGATGTGATTTCACAAAGTAAGGCTCCTTCGTCTCATGAGCATTGAAACTGAAGTGCTGAGAATTCCAAAGGGCTGCTTCTCTACCTTGTTCTTTGACTTCCTTCGTGCTATTTGAGGTACTGCCCCTCTTATCACTGGAACTGGCACACGAGGCTCTCTCTCCATCTGGTGATCGCTCTTGCTGTTGCAGTTCATGCCTAAATCTCATTTTCCGTGGCACGTCTGTCTCTACTTTTATTCTCTTATGCACCTTCATGTCAAGAGAAATAGGCATGGCAGAGAAAATGGCATTTAGGATTATATGTGCCACAGGTTTACCTAGTTTCATCATGGTTTTAAAGTTGCATCTGAACTGCCTTCTATGGCTTGGTGTACATTTTGTGATATGAAATGTCTGGGAAAATGGTGCCTTCTTTGCCTTCAAAGTTACACATTTGGGACTCATTTTATTTTTCTTGTGTATAAGTTTTAAATTGTTTCTCTTTGATGTAGGTAAAGCAAGTGTGGATAAATCCAAAGACTCCAGAATCGTTGCTGGTAATTCTTGCACTAATCCCTCCTTTCTCTCTGCAATAAAATCTTCCAGTACTGCAAAGTATTTTATATGAATTAAAAAGTCAATAATCTGTGATTTCAGGGTCTTCGAAGGTAGTTTTTTTAGACAACCATTCCCTGGGATATTAAATATCTGTGAAATTGGTGTCTTCCTTGCTTTCATAATTACACATTTGGAACTCATTTTACTTTTCAAGGCTGTACATGTACATGTCTTTCTCTGCCTTTTAGATTCAGACGGATCAGGTGTGGAGAATGCCAGAGACTCCAAGACAGCTGCTTGTTGATCTTTTTTGAACTCAAGTGTCTTCAACTCTTTACGATAACTGTACAGTTCCTCTGTATGGCTTCCATCACTTGGAACATCACATTTAATTGTATCCATGAAAACTTGACCACTTAGTGATTCCTCTGACTTTGGAAGACATAGCTTTGAACTCGCTGTACACATTGTGCCCCTTTGTGTCTGGTGGCCATTCTTTGGCTTCTCTACATCCACCGGATCTGTAGGTTGCATTTGTTGTGGGACATCTTGTTCTGTAACGAACAGAATTTTCCTACCTCTCTTGTTTTCTGATTTTTGAAGGTCAAACTCCCTACTCTGGCCTGAATGGAATATGAAATGTTGGCTGTACTGTGGAACTATTTTTAATAACGTCTCCTCTTCACTTTCTTCTTCTTCTTCACCTTGAAGATTGGTTTCTTTGGTGTTATCTGAAGCAATATTCTCTTCAAGTGATGCTATCACTTGCTTTACTTGCTCAGAACTAAATCCTTTTTCTCCTAACGTGTCTTCTTCTCTTTCTATCTTGCTATACCTATTAATGTCAGGTTTAATAGTCATGAAGGAGTACATTTTATTTGCCATTTTTTTACCTTGATCTCTCTCTTTCATTTTGGTTGTCAAGTTAAATCTCAATACTTTTCTGTGTTTTGGAATAGAGCTACCCTTGATATTAAGTATGTATGAAATGGATGGTTTCTTTGCTTTTAAAATTCCACATTTGGGATTCACTAAAGTTTTCATGTCTGAATGTTGTTTGAAGTTTCTCTTTCTTCTGGATGTGGAAAAAGCAGGCATACAGCAATCAAAAGTCTCTTTCTTTTCAATACCACCAGCCTGTTCCTTCTGATGGTTTGCATCACATGGGGTATCACATTCTCTTACAGAAAATAGGATTTCATCAATTTTTGCTTCCCCTGACTTTAGAGATGAAAACCCAGCATAGCTCTCTAGCTTTGGAATTGCTTCTTGTAGAGTTTGTTCCTCTTCCTCTCTGTCACGTTCTTGTGCCTTTTTAAATATACATCTCTTCTCAATATAGTTTGCATTCCATATTATCTTTCTATCTGATAATTTTTCTTGCTTTACCACTGAATGACTAAGCCCTATTATCCTTGATGTACCCGCTTTGGCTTTCAATTCACTGTGCATCTCTATATCAGGTGACTCAGAAATGGCAGTGTTAGTGGCATTACAAAATGCATCAGATATTCTTTTATTGTGCATATTTTTTATGTTGCTTCTAGTGTTGCATTCCAGTTTCTCACTTTCATTTAGGTTATCACATTCTGTAATAGTCAGTTTTAATGGTTTCTTTTCCTTCAGAATTACATCTTCTGTACTTCCTTTAATTTTTATATCTGCTAGCTGTTCATTGCTTTTATGTGAAATGAGCAAATTGATGTCTGAAGATTCCAGAACAATTTCCAGAAAATTTTTTTGTTTTTGTGTGTTTCCCTTTGTTAAGCACTTTTGCGTTTCTGCTGTACTAGTTGGTAACTTTTCTCCATTTGAAAGTGGAAGATGGGGATTTTCTGTTCTTTTTAAGTCCTCCTGTGTTTTCATTCTGTTCAATTTCATTTTGGGAGAGGAAACAAATTTCTGCAAAAGTTCTGATATAGCTTCTTCTAAAGATGTCTCATACTTTGGAATATGCAGGTCAGATGTTTTTTTACTATTTGGGGCATCAAACTCTGCAATACCAGTTTTCTTTGCCTGTGTAATTGGGTCTTTAAGAGACTCTTTATTCTTCCAGTTTGTTTCTATTAATAAAGAACAAGGTGATTTTAGTTGATGAGTACTGACCATGAAAGACTGTTCTAGCTGAGGTGAAACATTTGGTGAAATGTTTTTTAGTCCTTTATTGTCTCTGCTATGCTGCTTTACATTTTTACTGTTGCCCGAGGTTCCTCTTTTCTCAATAGACCCTGCAAAACTGACTTTCTCTGCAGTTGGTGACTTATTTGGCTTCAGCAGAAAATTTCTACATCCTGTTAAACCTGGCAGGACTTTTATTAGTTTTTTTCTGGAGTACTTCTTAATATAAGGAGGAACAAACTTGGAAACATAAATAAGATGCAAAGCTTTATCTGATATACCTTTCCTTTGATGTAATTCTTTCTTCTTAGTGGTATACTCACATCCTAACTTGCTACGTTTTGAAGTGTGACATAAGGTGACTTGAAATACCCACGAAGTTGTTGTTTTCTTTGACTTTTGAGATGAAACTTTGAGATAAAATTTACTTTTACTACGTAATATTTTTCTTCTGGTTTTCTGCCTTTTAATGGCAGGTAAAAAAGGTACTAAGCCACATACAGAATAGTGGCTTAATTTTGATGAAAGAATTTGTTTCTGGCTCTTTGGCTTTACACTCTTTACGTGTGGCTTCCCTTTAGCAACTGAATTTGGACTTGGAGTTAAAACTAGAAATCTAGCATTATTAAAAGTGGTATTTTGCCCCTGCATTGAATATTTAATCTTGTTTGTATCTTCAGACCAAATAGCATATTGGGTCTCATCTAAGGGTTTATCAGATTCTAGGCCCTTGATTGAATCTTGAGTTTCGAGAGAATATGGGACTTTGAGCAAATGTTGGCTCCTGTCCATATCTTGGGTCTGGAAGGAGTCTTGGGTGCTGCTGGAAGATGGTTTCCTCATCAAATCTTGAGGTGGAGCAAAGAACCTGGACTCAACATCAGGCTGACTGTTGATTGAGTCTTGGTTATTAACAAATTGTTGGGCTTGACTAGTAAATTGAGCTTCATAAAAAACTTGATTCTGAATAGTCCTTTGTCCTGAAAAAGAATCTTGTCCTTGGGCAGAAATATCCATTCTAACAAAATGTTGACTCTGAGTCAAAAAGTCTTGAGATCTTGAATACAGAGTAGTTTCACTCTCCAATGTAGCACTGGATTTTAAGGGAATTTGATTTCTTACATTTTCTTCCAGATGTCTGACTTGGTCTCTAGAAAGAAATAAATGGGCAGGAGGACATGGTGCCACATCTAGATTTTCACTTTCTGTAGGGATTCCAGAAGTTCTTGAAAAGTGAAAGTCAGAGGAAAGCACTAAACTTTTACTTTTGTTGGTTTTCATTATTGAAAATAGTTTCTTCGACGAAAATTGTAATGTTTTATGTTCATTTTCTGGATTCCCTCTGTGGCTTAGAAAAACTTTTTTTACTTCTGAATGAAACAGTGACAAAGATGAGCTTGTCCCATCTGAAGATGCCATATGACTTCCACTAAAGTAACGTACTTGATATTTGCTTTCACTGGTGCCTGCCCAGATTATTTCATCTGCTGGTGAAACTCTTTTTTCAATATAACATTCATTTTTATTAGATGTAACTGACGAAGTAATTGTTCTTTCTGAAAAGTCATCATCTCTGAAATACAAGAAAACAGTGTGTAAATGAATTGTTACTTAAGATATATGTTATGCAAAAACTCTCTTCTAGATTTAAGGAAACTCAATATAGTATGTGAAAACATAACTCGATATAAATTGGAAAGTCATTATCCACATTAAAAAATAATTCATTACCTACTTCCATCCATTTAACAAATTAATCCAGTGATATGATAAGCTATTTTCATAACTCAGAGAATGAGGGACTTTTACCTCAAAAACATTTTTAAAAGTCTTTTTTTACAGCAATGAGTCAAAGTTTCAGGTTAAGATGATATCCTTTTACAAGAACTGTCAGTGTGTTTCTGTTCTCTGTATGAGAGTTTTGACATGGATAAGAATATTATGGAAACTTAGTAGGTACAAGAGAAGAATGGCTAATAACATAAACAATAGCATTTTATAAGTCTAGTAGTTTTCAAGTTCTCTTAACTATTAGAGTATTTATGAACATCTAATATTTGTCTGTATACACATCTTTGTTACTTACTGTGGTGGTTAATTTTATGTGTCAAGTGGACTGGGCTGAGGGACATCCAGGTAGCTGGTAAAACATTATTTCTAGGTGTATCTGTGAGGGTGTTTCAGAAAGGGAGTGGCGTTTGAATCAGTAGACTGAGTAAAGAAGATCTGCCCTCACCAATGTGGACAGGCATCGTCCAACCCACTGAGGGCCTGAGTAGAACAAAAAGGTAGAAGAGCAAATTCTCCCTCTCTTCTTGATCTCAAACATCCATCTTCTCCTGCCTTCAGACATCAGAGTTCCTGGTTCTCGGGCTTTTAGACTCTGGGACTTATACCACAGTTGTACCCCCTACTCCCACCCCAGGCATTCTGTTGTGGGCTGAATTATATCACCAGCTTTCTTGTTTTTCCAAGACTGCAGGGCTTCTCAGCATCTATAACCATGTAAGCCAAATCCTATACTCTCTCTCCGGCCGCACACCCCCCACCTTCCCCCCTGTCTCGCCCACCCCCCGCCACCATGTGGGTATTGCTTCTGTTTCTCTGGACAAGTTCTGTCCTTACTACTTTAGCACAATTTTGGGTTAGAGTAATGATTGCAGATGTGAACTTTTCAACATCTCAAATGATTAGGAGAAGTCTAACATAGTAATCTCATTTCTAAGTGATTAGTTTAGGAATGAGCATGAGCTAATCCTAGTATAAGACATTGATTTTTAAGGACTTCTGGAAAAAGTTGCTTTGTTCCTAAGAAAGACACAGAAATAGCCTCTTACTTCCTCTGGACATTGCTGTTCTGATTTTGGAACTCTTAGGGACATCTTCTATCTACCTCAAGATAAAACCAATATCAAGAAAGGCAGAGGGAGAGATATAGTGTACCTTAATGAAGTTGTTGAGCCACTGTATCAATGAATTCTGCAGTCTATTCTACCCCAGGACTTCCTATTATATGATATCATGATTCTCTTCTTAATATGCCAGTTTGAATCATAGTTTTCTGTTACTGGAGAATTAAAATATCCTAACAAGTAGTAAGCATTCTGGGGAATCAAGTGATCCCAACAAGTTCTAGCAGTATCCAGACATAATTAGTATAACATTTCTTCAGGACAAGAGTATGACTGTTCACTTGGGGAAAGTGGAACAAGTAGTAAAAATATGCGACATAAAAACAATATTTGCACATTTCAGGAAAAAGAGGAAAGCTGAAATGCAAGACAGATATTTCGATAACGTAACATTGTGATTTTAAAGATAACAAAACAATGCTAGATAATTTTCATCTGTTGAACTAATATTGTAATCCCACTTGATCATAGTATATAATCCTTTTAATATGCTGCTGGATTTAGTTTACTAGTATTTTGTTTTGCATCTATATTTGCAAGGGATATTGGTCTGATATCTATCTTGTATGCTTTGTATATCTATTTGACTTTCCCACTCTACATACTCTCCATTTAATGAACTTCCAAGGCATCATATTCTCCTGTTTTCCTTCTGACTCACTGGTAGCTTTTCTTAGTCTCTTTTGCTAGTTCTTCCTCTTCTTTCTGACCTTTCTGAAGTACCCCAGTGCTTAGCCCTGTTCGTCTTTCTTCTTACAGTCCCTTTGTAACCTCATCCACTTATGGCTTTTAATACTATATATGCTCCACACATCCAAACTTATCTTTACCAGATATCTTTCCCAAACTTCCTACTCATAGCTCTATTAATGTATAATCAACATCTCAAATTCAACAAATGCATAACAGAAATCCTAATCTCCCCAGGACAACCTGCTTCTCCCAGAACTTTCTTCATCTCAATTGATGACAACTGCATCTTTCTACCTGCTCAAACATTTTGATTCATCTTTGCCTCCTCTCTCTCACATCCATATTCCATTGGCTCTACTTTTTTAAGTATATCCTGAAACCAACCACTTCTCACTATCTCCACTGGTATACTCCCCTGGTTTAAATTACCTTTATCTCTTATTTGGATTACTTATAATAGTCTGCCATTTGCTTAGACTCTTGACTAAACGTAGTCTATTTCCAATGTAACAGGCAGAATAATCCTTTGAAAATATAAGACAGAACATATTTTCCTCCACAAAACTATAATGATTCTCCATTGCTACTCAGAGTAAAAGCCACTGTCTTTACCATGGCCTACAAGGCCCAGTCATGACCTGGTCACCTAGTCTTCTCTGACCTTCTATATGTCTCTCTCCTTGTGTCAGCCATACTCCTTTTTACTATTCCTCAAACATAAGGCACACTCCCCCATAAGGCCCTTGCTCTGGTTGCTTCCGCTGTCTGGAATACTCTTCCCCTATCCCTGCAAGGTTTTGGTCAAATCCCATACTGCAACCTATCTCTCCTCCCCTATTTCTGGTACCCTGATTCCTCTTACCGTATTCTATCATTGTTTTACCATAAAACTTATCACCTTCTGACATATTATATAACTTTCTTATTTATCATATTATTATTTATTATCAGACTCCCTTCCAAATAAAAAGCAAGGCAGGAATCATTGTGTTTTGCCACAATGATTGCTAACTCTCATCCACAACAAGCTGACGCAGATATACAAGCCAGCCCTTCCTTCAGGTTCAATGAGGAGGGAAAAGCTACATATACAAACCACTCACAAATGTGACTGACTTTAATAAAAAGTTGGAGGCAGAAATTGAAAGGAGTTGATTACACCAATCAATACAAACAACTATCACTTAAATATTAGGCTTGTTGCTCCATTTTTGAAATGTTCTTTGACCTTTCCCCACTAGGGAATCTCAACTGGCCTTTTAAAATTTAAAAAGAACTCCTCACAGTATTAGAAAAAGACTGATAGTTCTACAGCTATGGTAACAAGTACCAGAAGTGGTTGTTTATCAATTAAATCAATCAATGGCATATAATCATCATATAGCCCTATAGTTATAGTAACAAATAAACACCAAATCTGCTTTTGAACAATTTTATGATAACTTGCTTTGGGATATACACTTTTGAAACCAACCAGTCAGTGACAGCTTCAACCTTTGAAAGTCGGGTAATTGGTGGCAGACTCTCCAATGAACACATTTCTAAGGCTGAGGCCTACCGTGAAACAAACCAATCCCTTAAATCTGGTGGATATAAGATCAGCAGTTTGCTTTGGTCATTGAGAGTATGCCTGGTCAGCAAGGCTCTCTCTGATTTCAGATACTGAGTGGTGGTCTCATCTTTGATGTCCTTAATGCCATTTAGTCCTGCTCCTCCCTCCTCTGCTCACCCCTCTACCTTTCTCCTCTCCCATTTCATTTTCAAAAGAAAATCCACTCTGTCTCTGAAGTGATGAACTTTGACCATTCTATGCTTGGGCTTCTACCTATATCAAGCTCTTTTATCTCAAAATAATTTAAGATGTTCTCCCAAATACAGTTCTGTCCCAAAAAGAAATCCTGGTATCAGAGTAAAATACTTTTGCTTTGTTACACATATCATTTTAACTAATCTTTATGATATTCTTAAGAAGTAATTTTTCTAACCTCTATTTTGAAAGGAAGGAAAAGGAGGTATAGTGAGTTTGAGTCATTTGCCCAAGGCATTAAGAGACAGAACTATGATATAAACCTAGACCTTTTAAATTCAAACTTTGTGTTTTTTCGCTACAATATGCTGCCACCATAGCGGCCATATTTCTTCCCTGAACAATCGGCCTACTTCCAATCTCTTCCCCACCAATGCTTCCTAGAAAAGTGCCACCTAAGGATTAAATTCCACCTAGGCAGGAATGAAATAATGTCACACAGAGATCGGGAAACTCTGAGGTCATCACCTTTATTCTGAAGCTGAAAATTCTTTTCTGCTCATTTCTTCTTGTGGCTTCCTCTCTTGCCTATCAATCTTCTGGTTTTTAATTACAGATAGTCCCTGACTTATGAAAGTTTAGCTTATGATTCTGTGACTTCACAATGGAAGTAATACACATAATTACATGAGATAGTCACATTTAAAATAGGCTTTGTGTTAGATGATTTTGCCTAGCTATATAGGCTAATGTAAGTGTTCTGAGAATGTTTAAAGTAGGGTAGGCTAAGCTATGATGTTCTGCAGGTTAGGTTTATTAAATGCATTTTCAACTTAAAATGGGTTTATAGTGGCATAACCCCATTGTAAGTAGAGAAGTATCTACACTTGTGAACCTTCAATACAGTGCACACCTAACCCCTGTATATCTCAAACACTGTCTCTTGGTCTGTCCAACTGACTTCTGGATAATCACTTATTCTGATGGCACTACTCTAGTTTTTGCTGGCATTCTAGTTTCCACCTAGCCCTGGCCAGAATTCTATCTATCTGTATCTCCAGATATTGTTACTGCTTCCCAGGATCCCCACCTTACAACTACAGTCACTAGTACCCAACATGAAAATAGAGCAACCATATTAAATGAATAAAGCCTTTTTATACCTGACAAATGAAAGAAATTAGACTACAATCATGTAATTGTCAGATTCATTTACCATATACCTAATACTGATCTAGCTGAAATAAAAAATGCTGTCACTCCTATACTTAGCCACCTTCAAGTGGTTACAAACTATCTTCAGAATAAAATCCAAGCTTCTTAACGGTATAGAAAGTTCCCCATGATCTTATTCCTGCCTACCTCTTCACATTCATCTCCCACTACTCCTTGACTCAACCTTAGCATTCTAGCCACTAGGAAATAATCATAATTTATTGCACGTACCCTGCTGTTTATTTCCTTGTCTCTTCTTATCCTCCTAACCTGCTTTTTCTGACCAATTTTTACCTTTTTAAAATTCAGCTCCAGCATAATCTTCCTCATGAAGCCATCCCCAACACCCCTATGCTAGTTTAGGTATTTCCTAAATGTTCTTATAATATTTCTATCACTGTTGTTACCATACTACAGGTCAGTCATCCTTTATGTACTGTCTCCTCCACAAGCCTATAAGCTTCTTGAGAACAGAGGCTATCTTACTGTTTGTATCCTAGTACCAAACACAATGTCTATTGTACAGCTAATGATTGTTGGATGAATTTTGAGAAAAACAACTAAAATATTGATAGCAACAAGAGTAGTGATATCAGTATTTAATCCCTAACACTGATATATCTTTATGATGCTGATGAATTCTGACTGTATAAACTCCTTTCATGTCACTCCTGCAGCACCTAGCTCAGGGTTTGCTTGGTTCACAGTAGTGCTAAATGAATATTTTTCCAATCGAATTATCAGTACTGGTTATTACTACTTCTTTCTGTGTGTTGGAGACAGAGGTTGGAGAGAGAGGTTGGAAAGCAAGTCACTTTAACCTCTCTAAGCAGTATTTTCCTCATTTGTAAAAAAATGCAATAATACTATCTACCCAGAAGGACAATTTCAATAATACATGAAAAGCCATTAACACAGCTTGGAACAAAGCAACCACTTAAAATCAATGTTAGACTGAATTATGATGTCGAACAGCTGTGGTCCTCGATATATATGAAAAAACCCTTTTCCAGTACTCAGCTGTAAATTCAGTTTCAAATAGAAAAAAACAACCTGTTTCATTTAATTTCAAAATATAACAAACACTTACCTTTCTTCTGAAGATGAATGAATCGACCAGTTATCTAGAGTTAAATGGGAATAAAAACAGTCAGATCACCAATGGGAGAAGCTCAGGCTGAATAAGTTTTATATTAAAATATGAAATTGTATATTTACCAAATGTCATGCTTGTCAGAGAACTGTCTTCATTCTATTGCAAGGGAGACAATAAAATGTTAGAGTAATCCAAATATCAAATTTGCACAATTTTGTTATTATGTGTGGTCTTGAAAAATAGGAGAGAAGGAAATCAACCATTGTTTCTTACCTCCTGGGAATCTGAACTACCCTTTTCTGGAAATGCAAGCTTTTTCCGAAAGGATGTACAAATTTTTACAAGTATGATCTCAAAAATAATTCCTAGGAAAATTATAAAGAAGATTGTCATCCAATCATTTTGAGTCCAGGACTCTAGACAGTCCCATAATATCAAAAATGTATTGTCTTCCAATCTGTCTCTCACGGCTTTTTTAAATAAATAAATTTGCTTTGACATTTTTATATAACATGTGAAATAGATTGATATCTCATTCTGAAGTCCTCGATTTCAGATGCCCCAAAGCACAAAAAGGTCACATGCTCAGCTCAATAACCACATGCAACGCTCCGCCAGAAAAAGTTTCCAGTGCTGCTGTGTCTTATCAAGGGCAGCAGTGATTGCTCTTGGCCTAAGTAAAGTGACGTACGTGTCATAGTGGGTATTTAAGTGAGCTCATATCAGCTTACTTTAGCAATAATTGAAGTTCATTTGTGAGGCATGCATGGTGCTGTAAGTAGTTTTTTATTAAAAATTTTTAAATAATCCTATTAATTTCACAGACACAATTCTATAAACAATCCCTTAGCACAGTTGGATTTTCGCTGCCCTGTAATTAAAAAAAATGTAGAACAAATTTGAACTGGATATAACCATTTTTTATTACCATTAGGAATAGTATATTTTATGCTTTGTGATCAGGGAAATATGAATGTAGGGTTGCCAGATTTAGAAAACAAAATTCCCCAATTTAATTTGAATTTTAGATACATGCAAAATAATTTTTTAGTATAAGTATGTTCCATTGCTACCATGTGGGACATATGATAAACTTGTCTCTTGCAGGCCTGCTTGATTTTTTTTCCATTAAAATATAACATCTCATTTTATATTTCTTTTTGTTAGATGGGTCTGTTGGCAATATTCCTCTCCAACAATCTGCTGTTATGATGAAAACCAGTTAGATTTTGTAATGGTCTGGCGAATTCCTTTTCACCCTGTCTCTGGTGATTCCATGGAGTAGCTACTTGTGATGCTTCCTGATGTCAGAATTAGGGTGGGGCAGAGCCAGATTTAAGTCCTGCTCACTTTTCCTCAAAGTCTAGAGAGTAGTTTAGTCACAAGTAGTAAAGAGAGTATGAACTATTAATTAAAATGTTAACACTACCTTGGATTTACAGTACTTTTCCTTTGAAGATGTAATTAACACTTCATCTTCACTTATTCAAGGTGGGTGGAGGAAAGAAATATTAGTCTTTAAACCAGAGTTAACTGTTTAGGCCTCTTCTGTCACTTGTTTAACTGAGTACAAGAAGGACTGATGGGGCTCTTACTTTCTCTGAGTGTTAAAGACAATGAAATCAAAGACATATCCTAAGTGTCAAGAGTATAGTCTTCCAGTCTACTGGACCATAGCCTACAAGTAGTTATGATCTTTATCTAGGTTTAACTGTGATCTTGGAGTTTGACTTTGCAAAGAATAGCCTTCCAGAATGCATGGTAGGCATTACTTCTAGAAGAAACTTCAGCAATTCTTCTGGATTTTTCTAGGGTACTTTACACCTTCCTCTCTGACCCTCCCTCCAACCCCACCACCATGCCATACACAGTTGGGTGATTTTACTCTGTTTTTCTATAAAATTTAATGCAGCTGGCAAAAAAATTTCTCTTGCCTATGGCAGACATTCTTTAACTCATTCAATGTTAAATACCTTAAAGGGGATTCAAAGTCTTAACCTTTTACTCTCTGGTTCCTTAGATCTTTCAGAGATTTATGGCACTGAACTCCTAATTAGTATAGCACTGTATAGCTCTTAGAACTGAAAAGGAACTTCTGTGTAACACTCCTGCAGATGCTTATGTGCAGAGAGAAAGAGTACTCCCTCCAGGGCCTTGTCATTTTTGTTATTTACGTACTTGCCTACTAATAAATGTACAATTACTAATTTTCAGCATAGACACTCTGTACTTTGCACTAGAAACTTATGTCAATCTCAACTGAGCATCGAAAGTAAATGCTAATTTTTAAAAATCATGACAAAAAAATAGTATCGTTGAAATCCCATTACTAACAGTAATATACACTATAACACAAAAAATATTCTATTAAAGTTAAAAAAAATCTACTATACCTACCCATGTCACATTCTTTGAACTGTTTGGACATTGTGAAATAGGTTTTTGTTCTTTATGTATCTGGAAAAAGTCCCAGTAATAGATGTATAAACAGCAATATAAAACCAGGATTGCTCATATGGTTAAAAACTCTTTCTGTAAATATCTTAGTTCATTACAACAAATATTTATTGAATAATGAAAGCATGACACTGAATAAGTAACTAAAAAACGCAATATGGATACAAAGATGAGTAAAAACTATTCGTAGGGTATGTAATTAAGTGGTATTAAGCAAATGTCAATTAACTTACTGATAAGGTAGAGTGTGATTAAGAACAGAGGAGAATATTATGTGGGTTCGAAGGAGAGATACTTGGTTGGGGTAATATGAAGAAAGCTATAAAGAGGGAAAAAGAATTTAAAGTCTTAAAAGATGAGCAGAATTTGGTAATAGGCAAAGACTAACAAAGGCTTCAGTTAGAGGAGACAAATATAATTGTTCCAAAACCTTGTATTGTCCACATTAGCTGGAGTACTGTGTATAGGTTCAGAGTATGGGGGAAATAAGGCTAAAATGTTGATAAGGCCTATGTGGGGAACCTTGAACTAAGGACTTTAACCTTAATAGTCATCTTTGGAGATCCACCAACGGCTTTTGAGTTGGAGGTGTCAAATGATTTAAGCAAGAAGACAACAAAATAGGAAAATCAATTAGGCTATTGCAATTATACAGATGAGAAATGGAGGGCCTGAATTAGTGACTAAATTTACTATAAGTGTTGTTTTCCTTTTTTAAAGATGACATTCTTCTGCAAAATTAGAGTACTCTCTCAGTTGCACAGCAATAAGACAAAAGTACCACTGTAACAAAATTCAAATGTTTAATTTTTTCCAAAACTTAACTATATTAATGAAAATAAATTATATTTAGACCATCTTCAATATTTGTGCATCTTTATAGAACTATGCTTTCAAAAGACATTTTGTAAAAGACATCAATTTCACAATTAAAACATATTAAAAATGGGGAACATTAAAGAACATTAAATTAGTAGGAAATATATCTCATAATGTTGAGAGTTACACTGTTCTTTATCAAATTAACTGTATTTGTATTCAAAATAACATGGCTTTTAACTAAAGACAATTATTTCTTGTCCATTTCAGTGATTTCCTGGATCCAAAACAAAATCTGTGTATTTATTTCTTTGAAAACATCATTTGTTGACCGTCCTTTCACTGCCATGGAATGATTTGCCTTCTCAATCCAGTGGATTTTATTAGGAGCTTGCATTTTCTGTGCCACTTTCTCCAACAAGTTCTAAAGGAAAAAAAGAAAAGGATACTAGACTAATGCTCTATTGGTGTCTAATAAAGATTCTCTCTTTCCTGCCCCACCAACACTAGCATCCATCTACTAAATACTTATTAAATACCTACTCCACAAATAACTTTTGAAGCAATGGAATGTGCAAGGAAATGCTCACAGAAGTGGCAGGCACGCCACATCTCTCAGATACACAGCAATATTACAGAATAGATCAAACACTCACTACTAATGATAAAAAATAGGTAAAATGGAGCAAAAAAATTTTTTCTAAAATATTTTCACCAAGGAAATTATATGCCCTGAGAAATACACTAGTGTTTACTAATACGTACAAGTTACTAATTTTCTCAAGAATCAATTTTATCAAAAGTTGAAGAATCTGCTTGAATGTTGAAATGATAAACCAAATGTATAATCTAGTAATCCCCAAATCACAAGAGTCAGATTAATCCTTTATTTCCCAAATAACAGTAAAACCATTTACCAACTCTCTAGAGAGATGAATTTTGTCATTATGCTTATATTTTTAGGTTCTCCAAAGCAACAGGGTAATTAAGGCACAAAACTAGCATTAGTCAAATCAGGATCTTTTTAAAGAGACTGAATGCTGCTGGTAATATACTGTTCCCAAGTTATTTCTTTTTCTTTCATTCTTTCTCTCTCATTCACACAAATATCAAGTTATAATTCACCTTTTCACACATTTCATCTGCTGAGCCTGACACAAATAGTACAGGATCTTTTATACGAAAGAGATCTTCATCTCTAAGTTTATGCTGTTGCTTTGGATGGTGCAGTGGATAAGAAATACAAATGAGACCTCGAACAAAATCATCAGCATGATCTGGCTCACTATGACACATTACAGAAGCAGCTGCTCTTGAGCCCATTGAACGACCTAAAATCAATTAAAATTAAGTTCAGTTTGAAGTATAAACATTCACATAAAGTAGTGGTGATAATGTGTCAAATTAGATTTACTGTTCATCCATCATATTTGTATATCAACAAATTACTTTATTCCAAAAGGTAGCAATTAACAAGGTGCAATACCCATAATGGACATCTGTAGCCTTGTGAAGAGTTAAACTAATCCTAAGTCATTTTTTTTAAAAAGGAATTATTTTTCTGAAGGATTGTGAGGATAATCTTTGTGAAGGAAGTCATCTGAGAGGGTAAACAAGGGTTATAAACAAAAGGAGAAATCTTTGGGTTACAATACATATATATGAAGTTTAAATTGTTTTATATATATAAACTACCTTAATATTATACAGGAACTAACTTATTGAAACTAAACAAAAAATCCTTATTTTAGGTGCCTATCATCAATTAATTTTAATTCTCAATTACCTATTCCTATATTATTAGTAGCAGATTTAAAGAACAAGTACAAGTATTGTAACTTACCTCCAAGGAAAACACCTGCAAGCTTGTATTCTCCTGAGGTCTTCAGGTAACTCTAGAAAAATCAACCAAAAAATTATCAAATTTTCTCCTATGAAATATTTCACTGGAAAATCAACATATATTTCTCATCATTACTGAACTGCATGAAAATCTTTGCAAAGACACCCACAAAATCTTAAAGGATTCTTCTTGAAAGAGCTAACCAGTTCTTTGCTCTTCCGGTCATGCCTTCACTATCAAATCATGTTGGGTAATACTAGCAAATATGTGAGCAAAAAATCACTTCACCAGTCTAAAAAATTCAAGTACTAAAATATTTTTAAAGAATAATGTAAAAAAGAAAAAGGCCAGTAAAAGCTTACAACTAATACAAAATTTGATAATAACATCTAAAGTTCTGAAAAACTTAACAAGCTTGATATAATTTGTATTAAAAAATTTCAGATTTGCTTTATCCAGGAATTTTACAATTTCTAAATAACATATAAAGAAAACCAAGCTATATTTGTACATTCATATGCATGATATCCAGAACTATATTCTAGTAAGAAAATTACATCATAAGAAGCTTCCCTGGCAGTATCATGGAGGAACATTTACGTTGTGAGCATTCATCTCCATGGAAACTTCATGAACTGCTGAAGTTTTAATACTCATTTAATTTTAAATGACTTCTAACAAAATGTGCCTTAAATTTATTAAGAATTTTAAAACATAATTCTGTTATAAATATAAAGAAATTTTCTTACCAAAACGGATTTATATGCCTTAATTCTATGTACAATATTAAGGCCTTTACAGGTAAATCTCAGGCAAAAAAACCCATGAGATGCAAGATGGGATGCCAGTGACATCAAATGAGGAAGATTCATATCTCCTGATGCTCCATGTGTAAGAATTATTCCATATGTTAAGCTCTTGTTAGGTACCAAACAAACAGCATCTAGTAACTTATTTCCAAAAGGTATTTTTAATTTAACCTAGAATTCAAGAGAATAAAGGGATCAAAAATTACTTCCTTGCTTATTCAGACAACTGAATAACTATATGTTTGTTCTGCAAGATGCATGATTCAAGTCATGGCCTCCAAATAAAAAGCAATGATATTAATAACAGCTAATATTTAAGAAGTATTTATTTTGTGTCAGGTACTATTATAAGTTCTTTATATGTATTAATTCATTTAACCTTTCTAATAATTCTATGAGGTAAATGTTATTATCTCCATTTTACAGATGAGAAAACTGAGGCACAGCAGGCTAAGTAACATGTCCAAAGTTATATATAGCCACTAGCTAGGATTCAAACTTAGGCAGTCTGCTCCAGAGTCCTTACTCTTAACCACTAATGCTATACTCTCTCTCAGAGTACAAACTGAAAATAATAAAATTACTCTGGAGCCATGAAGATGCAGAACATATGAAAATATGTATTACCTCTGTATGACTCATTTTCACTGTTGAATAACAAACTTAAAGTGCATTACATCTGAGAAGCAAAGGACATCTCCCTGAAAAGAAGATTCTGTTGTGAAAGGTGGGTTGGCAGACATAGGTATGATACAAGAACTATGAATGAACACATTCAGTAGCTGAAATAAACACATTTAGAACTTCTCCTCTAAGACTGGTATCTTCGCATGTGCATTATTTAAGTATTTTCAAGATTTCTATGGGCACTCAGAATTGTATATAGTGACAGGTGTGGAGCTGGCAGATGTTATATAACAAAAAGCCAATGTAATACCTTAACATGGAAGCTTTAAGAAAATTCATATCAAAGTAGGATGCTGTATTTTTGTATGTAAATACATATTTTTTCTAAGCATCTTTATTCTCAATCATCTTTAACAATTTCACAGCATCTATTAACCCATTTCCTTCATTATTACTGTTCTCAACTTTACTTCTCACACTGCAATAGGAATATACATCCATATACCTTTGTCACGTGACTTTGCAGAGCCCCCCCAGTAGTGAGTGTACATCTCCACTCCATTGACTTTGGGCTTGGATATGGGACTGGCTTTTACTAATGAAATAAAAGTTTCAGTGTTCCACTTATGAACAGAGACATGACAAATTTACACAGGCCCTCTTGAATGCTCACCCTCAGCCATCAGAAAAGCAGGGTTTTTTTTTTCCCCCAGCCTGGGCCCCAGAATAAAGACACATGGAGTAGATCTGAACCCAACACTGAAGTCTGAATGAAGTCCAGCCTAGTCTAGCCAAGATCTACACCACTGAAGAACCATAAAATTTTGACCTGAAGAACCAAGAGCATGAAATGTTGTAAGCCACTGAGATTTTGAGGTTGTTGTGCAGTATTTCTTCCTATTATAAAAGATCTTTTATTGTTCAGGATATTATCAACATCAGGATCTCCATTATTCGTCTACTTTTTCCATGACCATTTATTTATTCATTGAATAGTAACATGGTTCAAAGTTCAAAAGGTTCCCAAAATCCAGTGAAGTCTCTCTCATTCCACATTTGCCTTGCCACCCAGATCTCCTCTCCAAAGGAACCAATATTACCTTCTTGCATCTCTTTCCAGATATTTAAGAAACACACACATCCTTCCTTTTTGTTACAAACTGACTCTTTCCTCCCACTTAACATATCTTCATGATTACTCTCTTCTTTATAAAATGAGCTTCTTTCATTGTTTTTATAGCTAAAGAATATTCCAAGGAATGAAAGAATAATTTATTTCACTATTAATGAACCTTTTGCAAAAACATTATTGCAATGAGTGACGTTGTACTTATTTTCATATGTGTGTAGACATATCACTTGTGATTCATTTTTTAAGGAATACATTTCATTTTTGAATGGGTAATACATGCATATGGCACAAAATTTAAAAAAAACAAAAATATAAATAGTTAAGTCTTCTCACATTCTTTTCTCCCAGCCACCAAGTTCCTTTCCCTTCTCGTAAGAAACCACTGCAATCAATTCATCGTATCTTTCGTTATACATGTATGTGTATGTAGAATTCTCTTATTTGAACCTGAAGTATACAGTCTGGCTGTGAAAGTTCTGGGATTTGAGTGGAGGATAACGCACTTCAGTTTCTGTCTCCCTGTTTTCATAAATGTAGCCCCATAATTAACCGTGCCAGGGGTCCCTAGGTTCAAAGATCCTGTTTTATGGTCTCAAGAGACTAGCTTCCAGTCTTTTAATGGGAGTCACCTAACAGTGTGAAATGGGCAGAAAAAATATCTAATTATTTCTCAAATAGATTTCACCTAAGTTATCTTTATTGCAGCCCTCCACATCCATCCTCAGCACCATTATCTTCACTGTCAGTTCCCAAAGTGTCCAGTGCTGCTGGTTTTTGTGCATTCTGAAGAGCTGGTGGTTTACATATAATTGTTCCACAGTATTCCCTGTTGCTGGTTCAGAATTAAGCTAAGATTTGTTAAGATATTTGCTTCCTAGTGTCCAGTATTTTATTGCTGTTTCCTTTCCCATTCTCTCCATCCTTGCTCATATCTTAAAAAAAAAAAAAATCTTTATTGTAATTTTTGTGAGATTTCAGGAGGGAGTAAAATTATACATGTATTCAATCCACTATCTTAACCCAGAATGCTCTACAATTCCTCAACGATTTGGGTTTTTGTTTTCAGGAAAATTGTACTCCCTCCCAGACTTCATGATGAACAGTCTGTTCTTCATAGCTGGTAACATGTTCTGGACTACTTGAAAACGCTGAAATTGTTCCAAGATATAACCCCACCCGAACCTGGTCTAGACAGTCTAGGTTATAATCTCTGGTTTTGGATTCATATAGGGCCGGATTTGAAACCTGGCTCAGCTTCGATATCTTCAACTGCAAACGGAGAAAGCACCACCAACCTCATAGAGATGCTGTGATAATTGGCTGATAATCCCTGTTCTGTATTTTATAGTGCTCCAACATCATCAGCATTCGAGTAATTTTTATGATTACTAATACTCAGAACGCAAAAGCAGTCACATCTTATGCTGAAGAATCAAAATGCCACAACTGCGCTGTAACTTTCAACTAGAAAAATGCTTGTGCATTATCTGTTACTTCGACAGCAGTACGTTGGAAGTCATGGGATAAACAAAAGCGTTAGAAGTTCACGTCTTCCAAGACAGTCGATAATCTGGCCGGATCAGCGACAAACACCAAGCGATACAAGAGTAGAAGTGCGAAGCGGAGTCTCTCAGAAGTTTGGGCTCCAACGCACCGAGAAACCGCTTATTCACTCAACTGACGCGCGTGCGCAGGGGCTGTGCGGTGGCCGTTCCGAGGACCCGGCGCGACCCCTCAAAGCTCGGAGGCTACTTCGAGCTAGCCGCCGGTCACCGGCTCGTGTGACCCAGGCTGGACCTGTTTGGCTCTGCCCGCCTGCACGGTTTCCACTTTCCAGCCTCATAATCGCTCCTGTGGACGAAGCCCTAGCGGTCGGAGCCCCAGCGGCCGGTGCTCGCAGGCACCGAACTTACATAGAACGCCTCACGAAGCCGACCAACAACCCCTGAAAGGCGACGGCCGCGAGCCCGAAATGTCTCAGGCGGGGACGCCAGGCTCACTCGCACTCCCTTGGGAGATAGTTTCCCGCATGGCAGCGCCAACCGCCGCCGCCGCACTTACCGGGTAAGGGAAAGTAGCCAGGAGCACCCAACCGCCCTCACTCCCTTCAAAGAGCAAACTACCACGCTCGAAGGGACCGCCTCGCCTTACCCGCCAGAGCGTCGCGCTACAGCGCATGCGCGCGCAGGCCCCGCCCCTGAGCGCGCAGGCCGGCGCGCGGGGCAGGCTGGGGGCGGGAGTTTTCCCGCCGCTGTTCGCGGTGACAGGGTCCGGTCTGCTTGCGAATTTGCGGGTGGCTGACAAGCAACCTCCTGTCACTGCCTTGCTGCCAACATGTTCCACTCTGAGCCCTTCCCCCATCCCAGCCATATCATTCTAACAGTTGTGCAGCTTAAATAACGTGGGGTCAGCTCTCATTCTTTTCCTCACAACCCACAATTAGTTGATCTGTTGGCTCTATCTGCAAATATATACAGAACCCAACCACTTCTCATACTTCTACCAGACCGGTCCGAGCCCCACCATCTTTATTGAAATAGTCTGCTAGGTGGTCTCTTGTTCCTCCCTCCTCTCTTCTCTATGTTACCAACAAAGCGGCCAGTTGAGCCCTGTTGAAATGTAAACCCGTTGGCTCAAAACCTTCCAAAGGCTTTTCATCTGGACCAAAATTAAAGGCTAACGGCCTTGTAATGAGCACCAAGATTTTATATAGTCGGTCCTCTCACTTCCTGTGCTTCTATTTTCTAGTCTCCTTTCCTTGGCTCCTTCAGTTCTAGGTGCCTGGGCCTCACATCCAAACCCAGCAGACAAGCCCAGACTCCAGGGCTTTCGGCTTGGCTATTCCCTCTTCTTGGAGAAATCCCAGTGGCTAGCCCCACATGTGCATGTCTTCACTCACATGTCATTTTCTTAGGCTTTCCCTAAATGCCTCTCTCAAACACTTCCTATCCTTCTACCCTGGTCGCCTAACATATTCTGAAGTGTCTGTCTCCTCTCTGGACTGTAAACCCTCAGGAAGTCCAGGTGTTTTGTTTTTTTTACCTTGAATCGCCTGTGTATGAACTGATTCCTGGCAAATCAATATTTTTTGAATAAATGAATCTTCCTCAAGCCCAGTGCAGTTGGTAATTGCCTTTTCTGTCATAGCATATGAAATAAAATCCAGACAACTACGTTATCGCAAGTGTTTTCTTGAATTACAAATCTTAGCATTTCTTGTGTCCGAATTTTCTATCTATGCTTTTAAAAACAACTTTGTTTACATGGCATAAACTCCACTCTAAGAGTACAATCCAATGATTTTCACTAAATTTACAACCAACTGCTTTGGAGGATGGGAGATTCTTGCTAAAAGGACTTAGCAGGTTCTTGCTGTAACTAGATTTTATAAGGAAGAGCACCGTTGGGGCTTAGAAGGTTCAGGAGTCTGACTAAAGTTTGTGAAGCAAAGAATCTTTGTCAGTAGTTACATGGGTGTTTTCTTATAATTATTTTTAAGCTGTAGATATGTGTTTTATATATTTCCATATATACAATCCACAATTTAAAAAAGCTGCTAACAGACTACTTAATTGGAAGATGGATGGAAGGGAAACTATTAGGTAAAGGAATTTGTAAAATATATTATGGTTCAGTGTTAGAATTTCTAGTTCCTTTTTAATTCTCTTAATCACATTTCAAAGTGATTTCATTCATTCATCCATTCTACATTGAGCCTTTCTAGTTAGTTGCAGACACTCTATTAGATTAAAAGAAGAGTATGGTCTCTGTAGTCATGTTACTTAAAATCTGGTAAGAGAGAGAGACAACCAATTAGATCACTACCACATAGCATTGTAAATGCAATGATACAAGTATGGGGAGATTCAGAGTGGTGACTCCTAAAATGAGCATTGAAAGCTATCTAAACCAAAGTAAGAAGAGAGGGTCACAACATTCCAGACTGAGGGGAAAGCATATATAAGGAAGGTTAGACACAAGCCATCAAAGAAAGGTTAAGGTGTTGGTTTTGCTAGACTACAGGGTACATATTAGGAAGTGGTAAGAAACTTTATTAAAGATTTTATTAAAGATGAAAGGTCTTGTAGGATGAATTAGTTAGAATTAGTTTTGGCTGTGAGTGACTGACATCTAAATAGTGTAAACAAGACAGAGGTTATTGCTTTGTCATGTAAACCATGTGTCTGGGTAGGTGGTGGCTGCTGTGATGCTCTAAACTGAGTACAGGACCCAGACGCTCTCTCTTTTTACTATTCCATGGTCCAAATATAGCTAATAACACAGCTCTTTAAAATAAAAGTGATTTTATTATAAAATTCTAAAAATGTGCTTTAAAGAACAGTCATGAGAATACTGCATAATAAGAAACATATCTTCTTAACCCAGACAATCACATAGATTTTATACTGTCCACAGAATTAATATTCTAAAAAAATTCTTCTTTTCAGTTAAGAAGAGTCTTCAGAGCACCATTATTTGAAGGGAAGGTATTTTGCAAATCAGAGTTCATCTTTGGTCTGAAAATAAGAAGTAAAATATTTAGAGCCATTGAGAAGTCATATATGAGTCAGGAAGACTTACATTAGTCTATAAAATGTTATCCCTTAAAGATGAAAGAAGAAAAACAGTCAAGTTACTTGAGACTTGTAGGGTCGAGGATTATTTTTGGAATCACCTACGGGTAGAAGCACATTGTGTTTTATAGGGCTACTGATGTGGAACCCGAACATCTAGGGGTTTATTATAAAAGGTTTTGTGTCATGAATGGTATCAGTGATGGACTAGGGTAGACAATAAAGAAGAAATACATGAAGCTATCATTCTAACCCCTAACTTCTATAAATCAGTAGAACCATTTGACAGGCCTCAAAATCACAAAGATAAAAAAAAAAAAAAAAGAAGAGTGGAGAAAGGAAGCTGCCTAGTTTCATTTGGTATCAGAAACATTCTGATACCAAATCATAAACTTAATGAAAGGGTACCTTCGATTCTGGCAATTTTAGTTTTCTTACTGGCTTTAACTAATTTGATGGCCTTGCAGCACTGTCAGGGGTTAAGGTTCATGATGTACCACTTCTGAGGGCTAGTTAGTGGCAATCAGTTCTCAAAACGAGACAAAAACAAAACTCTGATTTGTAGCATGTGCTGTTGTCATGGTATAAATACTCCCACCAAGTAGATTCCAAGCTACCAAAATTTAACCACTGTGCAAAATTTCTAAATATTTAACAATCATAAGCTTATATGAGCTGGTTCCACTACACCAGTGAGCCTGTGGTTACCTTATTCCTTTTAAATCCCCTTGAAAGGCAGACATAATTGCCAAACCTGCCTTCTCATTTTTGGTTACAATAGCACAATTTTGAGTTTATCCATTCAGAGACATGATGATGAGGGTATAAAAATGTCAAGCCAGTAATGTGTGTGTGTGTGTGTGTGTGTGTGTGTGTGTGTGTGTGTGTGTGTAAATATATATAACACAATTTTATACAATATATGATCCTACAAACAAAAAATAGCTATAATGAAAACAACCCTCCTCTATCTTTATACACAACCATACATACTATTTGAAGATGAGAGACTTATTTTTGGTCCTTGCTTTGCTATAATCCAGCTAGATGATTCTGAGCTAAGTTCCTTGGGCTCAGTTTTGTTAACTGTAAAATGAAGGCATGTTACTGGATGACCTCTAAGTTCCTTTTTAGCCTGACAAGCCCATATATGAATCTTCTAGTATGGAGTGATATCAACGGAGATTGTTTTTCAATGAATAATCTGTGAACATGAATAATCTTGGTTATATATTTTTCCATCTCTAAATTGGAATGATGAACTTTCCTGACCCTATCTCACGGGAAGATGAGGCTATTAGATGATGAACGTAAAAATATTTTTCAAACATTAAACATGTATTCAAATATCATGTGATCTAAATTCTCACATTAAAAAAGGTTTTCCTCTATTTTGCTGGGAGCTCTTATTTAGCTGCATCTTAGCTCTCTTTCTTTTGCCTTATTGTTACCTACTATATCTCTGTGGTAGAATGAATGCTTGGAGGCTCCAGGAGAAACTCAAATAATTGTTGTCTGACTGAATGACTTAAGGAATGAACGAAGACTTGGATCAAGTTAGTTTTTACTTTGACATTGGTCAGTTCTTGTTACCTTTTTCCTAAGGCACGTGCAAGGAAAGAGGTCATCCTCAGACTGTGGCTCTACCCTCTTCATGCCCTCTCGGATTTGGGGTTCACTCACTTGTAAACTGGCATATTCCTATAGAGACAACAATACAAAAGCATTCCTTATGTAATGTTTAAAGTACATTTACCAAATTACTTATGCTGGAGTTTGCTAGAATATGATATGGTCCACTTAAGTCACATATGTCAAGTTGCAATATGCAAACACCTCTACATTCCTCTCAAACACTCAATAACAGAGCTTCTGAGAGATACCTGTCCTTGGACATTGGCTGCCTATTTCTATGTGATCTCCTTATTCATCCTTCATTTATATGACTTGTATTTATTTTTTTACCTCCTTTTGCCTTGTAGTAAAAATAACTGTGTACATGATCTTCCCAAGAAAATTTGAGGACAGAGACTATTTCCATCTTACCTACCATGGCTTGCATAGCATTGGTCACCATCTTCATTCATTATGTGCTCCCTCTGTGCCCAGCTAGGTGCTTATGCTTTAGTATATGCGAGTTGAATGAATGAACACTACCCTGTAGATCTTTAGTAATTTAGATAGTAAATCCCCCCACTCCTTCGGTTTACATATTTCACCTTCTCTATAGCTTCACCGTCCTCTAGGAAAGGTTATAAAGGGGAAGAGGCCAGTGCAGACCAGAAAAAAGACCAACTCAGTTTTGTAGCAAAGCCCAAGGTATGGGGCCCAACATCTGAAATTTTGAGATTTAAAAAACGTTTAATTTAGATCTACTACTATTATTAGCAAATTACTTGTTTACTGTTGCATTTTTTAAAAAAGGAAACTTTCAAATTGTCAGATATGCTTTGATTACAATCCCTAAATGCTTAGGTCCATGCAAACACTTTCCAAGAGAAGTCATGGCTCATATGGGGTCAGCACAACAGTTCTAAACATCCTTTGCACTATGTAGACAAAGAAATGGTAAGGCAGCAGCAGTATTGTACAAAGATAAAATATACATCCAAGTTCAGTAACTTTGCAGGATCAGATGTCAATTTCCTAACCACAGACTACATAGTTCTAACATTGATACTTTTCCTTTAATGTTATAGCATTCTCCATTAGCTAATCTTTGGTTTTCTACTATTTTCATTATTATTTAACATTCATCCCTGATTTCTGCCCATAGAGGTATACATTTATCTCCTTATTTTAATGTAATTTTAGAAATTATTAAGTGGAATATTATTTGCTATTAACATTACAAGTTGTATGTCTATTTTCTTAGAAAATACTGACCTGAAAAAGTTTAAAATAATAACAGAATATGTCATCACCCATGAGATTATTTCTTGCAAATTCCTGTCCTGTTTTTGCAATCTTCTTTGCCTATGGGAACAAAAAAAAAAAATCCTTTAATGAAACATATTTTTTCCCATGCAGACATATGAAAATCGATCTTCAGAGTACATTTTAGTGGGACAACAGTGGGAAAAATATCTTTGAGAGTAGCCTTTCATGGTACAGGGAACATTTAATAGAGTATGTTTGTTCAAATGTAAAAGGAGGTTTTTAAGACTTGAAAGTTTAAGAAGTCATTTTAGACCTTCTAGAATTAATTCTCTCTTGGAGAGAAAAGGTACATATTAAATGAAGTAACAATGACTTCATAGAGTACATGCAGGATGAAGCTCAATGCACTGTCTTAAAAATTTTTAGCAATTAGTTCAAAATTTATTTCATGCAATCCCTCATTTTAATCCATAGCACAGTTAGTTTTTCCTCCTGTGCCCGGCTGGCAATCTTAATTTTCATTTTCCTAGTAGAGGTAAGGGAGTACTTGAGGCTCAGATCAACCTGACTAAAAGAGAGAACATACTCAAGGTTAGGTTTAGTTTTTTGTTTCATGAGCAGACTGGACAGTTAATCCAAGCTGCGCACCTATGTTCATCCTGAAAGAATTGTGCTATGCGTGGGGAGATGGCTTCCCATTTACAGGTAAGGGTCGACATCTGAGCATCCTGAATGCTTTCCAAGCACAAGACATTTAAAACGAACTGATGATATTGGGATACAAGGGGAGGGACCTTACCTCTTCATCGTGATCTTTTGCCCATTTAAGTTTTTCTAGGAGATCGCTCAGGTTGCTTTTAACTGGAATGTAGTGTTTCCAGGGCTGTAGCTCATTATAAAAATGTTCATAGTAGATGGAGTCCTGCTTCAGCACAACACTGTCACCGACTAGAAGATATGGCAGGCGATATGCTGCGACAGTGCCGTCAATGTTTATTTGGTACTTATGCTGTGAAACAGCAGTGAAGTATGAGAACCTCCATTAAATATCGTTTTTTCCTACTCTCTTTATTTTCCTCTCCTTTCCACACAAAGAGCCTCACTGTCTTCAGATACAAACTGGCCAGATTTTGCCCTGTGCTTTCACCACTTAGTAAGTGCTATTATATGATATGCTTATTTTGATGTTCTCCTAAATTTCACAAAGGGACTACAAGTCTAATATTGAAGCAGCAAATAAAATAGTAAAACTGCTGTCCTCAGACTACAACCTAAGGAAAGACAGATTTATGGTGACTTTGTAATCCCTCTACTTTATTGGTCTCATCTGAGCATCTGACATTGGCACACTCTATGCCCTTTTAACCATACCTTTTAATACACACAAGTCTTAAGGGAATTAATAAGCTCTGAGACAAGTACATCTATGATTAAAAGAATTCATAGCACTGAGGCAATCAACAGTCTTTAGTTGTAGCAAATTCAACAGATAGCAAAGGCATGACAGAACAACCTCTGAGGAGGGATGGCAGGCATTAGCTTCCTTTGGTTTTAACCATTTCCTTAAAAAATCTTTGTGATATGCATATGGAAACACTGACAATTCAACTTGTCTACCTGTTGCCACGTAACTCATCAGAAAAAAACAAAAACAAAATTCGGCCATATACAACACAGAGCTCAATAATATCTTGTCTTCTTCCCACCTAGAATATAGATGGCTACCTTTTGCCCACTTTTCTCCCTAACACGTGAAACTTCAAAAACTACTCAGTGATCAAGTGAACAGGGCAGTGTTCTACTGCATAAAAAGCAGAGTTGTTAGAAAAAGGATCGCTCCCCAAGAAAAAAGAGCAATCTACATTCTAGATCCAGAAAACACTTCCTAATGCCCAGAATTCCCAGGCAGACCATTTGGATGGATTTCAATTCATTTTCCCACCAGAAGGCCTGATAAGAGACACCTGGTTTATTTCTTCTTTTTGGTCTGTTGTTATGTTATGGCTCTAGGGAGAAGTTTTTCTAAAATCACTTACATGTATTTACTGATAAAAAAGGTTTTAGAGCTGAAATGTGCTTATGTTGAGGGTCAGTTGGGGAAAAAGTTTTAGCTCTCCCCTGACCCAAATATTCCTTGGTATATTTAATGCTAGGGGCGGGTACTGAGTACAGACCCAGGTTGCCAAGCCAGTCTCTGGGGCCTCATACCTTGACAGTCACTAAGTTTTGTGCATAACTTTCCCACGCCCTGTAATTTACTGGCCTCAACTTCCCTCCCCCAAATGCAGATAACAGTTGATCCTTTAACAACATGGGGGTTAGGTGCACTGAATCTACCCCCTCCCCAGTGCAGTCAAAATCCTGCATATAACTTTTGACTCCCCCAGAACAGCTGTCCC
The DNA here is from genome assembly GCF_000151845.1 of Pteropus vampyrus. Classification (NCBI taxonomy): domain Eukaryota; kingdom Metazoa; phylum Chordata; class Mammalia; order Chiroptera; family Pteropodidae; genus Pteropus; species Pteropus vampyrus. The sequence goes on along the minus strand of NW_011888864.1, from coordinate 3,914,765 downwards.
TCAATATCCATGGTGTATTGGTTCCAGGACCCACACAGATACCAAAATCTGCAGATGATCAGATTCTTTATATAAAATAGTATAGATTAATGCATACAGTTGGCCCTCTGCATCTGCAGATTCCCAACTCTGGGTGAAAATACCATTATACTGTTTTTGATGTGGAGTTGGTTGAATCCATAGATGCGAACAACACCTGGGAATTTAGAGGGCCGGCTATGTATTGAAAAAAATCTGCCTGTAAATGGATCTGTGCAGTTCAAACCCATGTTGTTCAAGGGTCATCTCTATTTGGAAAAACAAAAAGGATTGGCCATAGATGATGTCATACCTTGAAGAAATCAAAAAATGAAATGTGTTTCACAATGGGACCATACAGGCTTTCATCGTGTTTAAAGAAGAAAAAGTTGGTGAAGGCAGCATCTATGAGTTCTGGGTGTTTTCTGCTGAGTTTAACCAGCTCGAGTCTCTCTTTGCGGCTGTCTCGCCCTCTCCAGACAGCTGTGGAGTTTTTGCTTTCCCAGGGAGGACCCGTGTTAGCTTGCACAGACATCATATCCAGACTTACTCTGGAAGACAGAAAGTGCAAGAGATTTTCCTCCCAAACCATCACATCACAAAGGCTGTTGGAAAAGAACTCACCACAGAAGGAAAATCAAGGCTCTGGGTCATCTTCGACCCGTCTCTCACCGGCCCATGGTTTCTAGAACAGAGTCGGTCAGGTCATAGGTAGGCATCACGATATCCTTGGAATCTGTGGAGCCACACCAGGAAAAGATTGGATGGATGTGTAAATTGGATTTCTTTTTTTCCAAAGGCCAGTCTCCCAAATTAACAAAAAACTCCATATCTGGCATCTTCACCTAGAAAAAAGAGAAAGAATTTATTCACATTTTGCGTTGGATGGATTATGCCCTTTATTGATCAAAAGAGTAGTGAAAGGCAGTCTCCTGCATGCCCTCTTTCTTGGCCAAATAACATAGCCTAGGGCCTGGAACACTTCTTTACCAAGAGATAAAGAGCCCTCACAGTCTGGGCTGGGCTTATCTGGAAGTGTGGGAATATACCCTTTTTGTTCTACTTAAACACAGGGGTCAATGGCCAATTGGCATGCCCCCATGCTTGCTGTGTTTCAGACCCCACAGGGAAAGTTCAGAGAACTTCCACTGCAGCAAAAAGTGAGAGGTGTGGTCAGCTGTGGAGTGGATTTGCTGGACCTGGGGGATGGCTGCATTGAAAGAGGCTGAATGAATCTTTTGTACTCCTTCTGTTCTGCTCTAAGTAAATGCTGGACCACTTGAGCCTGGTAGGCCTGTAGGCTGTTCTTAGCCACACGAATATATGCATTGGTTTCTTTCCTGGGTGGCACTTACCTGCCTTTTAACCTTGGCCATACTGATGTCATAGTCTATCCTGCAGTACAACTTGACCACCCAGTGAGCAATGAAACACAATAAAAATTAGAAAGTGTACCAAATGAAAGGCCAAGCTTCAGGTAATGATAATTGCCTTGATTTGAATAGTGGGGATAGCTTTTCACAATATTGTTCTATGTGTAAGCATACTAGATTTCCTTTCCAGGGTGCCCAAATGGGCCAATAGACTTGCCTCAATAGGGATGAAATGACAAAAGTAATCTCTGTTCTAATACTGCCAAGAGACTCTAAAATAATCTAAGAGAGAAAGAAAACTACTAGAAAATAACTACAACACATTTCACTTGGTATATGTGCTGCCGAAGCAAGCAAAGCACATTGGACTTGAGACTCTTAACTCTAGTTCCTGGTTAATAAACCAGATGTTTCTATTTTAAAAATACAACCCAGGTAGGTGATAGGATTAGGATTTGAACTTAGGAAGCTCAACACAACTTCCTAAGCTAGACTGCCTCCACTGGCACAAACATGTTGAAAGAACCTGTTTTATTGAGCCATAAAAAAATGTTTGGGGTATTTGTAAAATAAGAGATATATTATTTAGGCAAGAACTGTACTGGTCAGTTTGAAAGCATCTTGAGAAACTGGAGTCCTGAAAAACATTCTTATTTTTCCATAGATTGACATGGATAAACAAGAATTGCCAGCACTCCGATGTCTTAGCTTAAAGGAGGCAGGATACCTATATAACTACTCACATTCAGAATTAATTCACTGCAAATGCTTTCTTAAGAAAGTTACTAGGATCTTCCACGAGTAATTCAACCAAGATATTCAGTAAATAGCTAATAAGCAATGGGTAGAAATGATGGTATAATTTTTCATATCAGCCATTTTACTATTGTTGTCAAGTACTCTATAGAACCCTGCTGAAGCACATTATATCAAGGAACAGGATTCAGAATATGGCAGTCTTCTTTGGACTCAAAGTAGGTAGAGAACTAAAAATAATTTTATTGTAAGGCATTTTCCTCTCTAAGGTATTGTTATTGGTTGAGTGTGTCCCCCCAAAAGATATGCTGAAGTCCTAAACCCCGGTATCTCAGAATGACCTTATTTGGAAATCGGGTTGTTGATGAGATGAGATCACACTGAAGTAGGGTGAGGCTTTAATCCAGTATGACTGGTGTCCTTGTGAGAAAAGGTGAAGACAAACAGACACACACACTCCACCATCCGATGACACAGGCAGAGAATGGAGTGATGCAGCTGCAAACCAAGGAATGCCAAGGATTGCTGGCCATCACTAGAAGTCAGGAAAAGCCAAGGAAGGGTTCTCCCCTATAGGTTTCAGAGGGAGCACAGCCCTGCTGACACCTTGATTTCGAACTTCTAGCCTCCAGAACTGTGAGAGGATAAATTTCTGTTGTTTTAAGCCACCCAATTAGTACATTGTTACATCAGCCCTAGGAAATTAATATAGCTATTTCATAAGACATAAAACTTCAAAATAGTATTATAATAAGGCCCCAGAATAAAACACTCTGATATTGTAATTATTTTTATTTTGAAAATTTATATTGTAAAACTTGGGCTTAAACTGTCTTCTACACATAGAAAAGAAAATACTTACTTTTCTAGTCAAAGAAAGTAGTATGGCATCCATGAAAATTCTAAAACCTACATGTTCACCATGAGTTTTGATATAAACCTAAAAGAGAATTGAACGTTTATTAGTCAAAAAGCACTGGCAAGCTTCACTGAGGTTAATCTTATCACAATGATCCTCAGAATGATTTTTAATAAAACTATGTAGTTAGTTGTAGCCAAGCGGTCAAAACAAAAAATCACTAAGACTAACAAGTAAACTTCAATTATGAATTGTACCTTGTTATCCTTCAAGGTATAGTGACACAAGCTCTGCCTTTGTCCAAATCTCTTTGGAATTTCTGCTGCAATCTTTTCTGGATCAACAGTAGGAAAATGTGCCAGATCTCTCTGAATTTGAGCAATGGTTTCTGGGCACCTCATCTCCTGTAGCCAGGCTGCACTATCTTCCAAAGGACAGTCACAATTCTCATGGTAAACAGGCCCTAATTATACACAAGTAACAAATGACACATTAGTATTTTCATGACATTTGAAACACATAACAAATATCCATTATAGGATTCACAAATTTTGCCTAGATAATAATAGGAAGGGCATTTTGATATAAAAATATTTTAAAAGAAAAACATTCTTTATTACATCACTAGAAAGTCAAACTTCTGTTCTGACAGCTCTTCACAGTAAAGTAATATTTTCACCCAGGCTCGCTTTGCACCAGTTCAAAAGAAAGTCAATGGGCGTATTTTCTGTTCACAGTGGCTATTATAGTGCATCACTCTTTATGTTTTCTATAATTAAGAATAACTGAACATTGGTAAAAGAATATCAGAGGAATATACTACTTTTGGTGAAAGCCAAAAGTGATATGAAATGAATATTTCAATGGTCTATTATACAAATAGGTTCTTAAAGTATCTAAGTTATTTTTTTCAAGGAATAAATTATTATCAACAACAATACAAGTAAATAAAGGATCCCTAATATGCTTGCTATTTTTAAAATAATTATTAAAAAACAAAGGTAATGTTCAAAATAGTTCATCAATATTATAGTGAATTAATTATATGTTTATAGAAATACTACTAACATAATATAGCAGAATCTAAATTGAGATTTTATTGTCATTTCCTTCTGTAATTCTCAGATTCCTGCCTGACCCAGGCAGTAGTTGACGATGGAATATTTTTATAAGGTTTAGCAGGTTATATTATACCATGTGGTCCTGGTGAAATGTGGGAAAGAAACCTAGACACTTTTTAAAATGTTTGCCTTTCTTGGAGGGGTAACAAGGAAGATTTACACTATTTTTTCACTGTTTTAGGGTACTATCTTCAAAGGGAGAGAAGGATATGCCTCTAGCTAATAAAGCCACACTCATCCTGTAAAAGAAAACATCAGATAATTTTTCTGAAAAAATAATATTGGAACAAAGACCAAAAAAAAATAGTCAACTTTCCCCCTCTGCTTCAAGCCCTCTGTCTTCCTGAAGTGATCAATTTCATTAACACTTATCAGTTACTTAAGTCATATACCTCCAATTAAGAAAGTGTCATCTATGACCATATATTTAACTTGATTATTCTTATTAATGTCTTCAGCGAGCAAATTCTCTATTAAAATGTTTTTTCCTCTTCAGTGAATTATAATTTCCATTCAAATCTTGCATTTCTCTCCAGGATTCTCAATTTATCTTTCAAGTAAGAAAATCTTTTTTTCTTCCAGTAAAAAAATAAATATCATGCTAATTTGTTTTTGTTAGATTGAATAACATGTATCATTGTATTCAAATAGTGTTTTAAAATTATGTTCCAAATTACCTTTTAAAATATATGGAGATTTGGCCACATGTTGACCTTGGAATTTAATTTCTACCTTCAGATTTTTGTAGCTTGCATACATTCTGTATCTTACTATGAAGGACCCATCCTTTCGGTCTAAAACTTGGACTCCAACTCTAGTGAATTGCTCATCTGGTGCTGTGATTTTAATCTGGAACACTTTTTCACCTGGAGAAGATGTGAACCTGTGATGGGAAGAACAATAACATATCATTTTAAGGAACAAATACACAAGGATTATGTTCTGCAGTATGTGAACTTTACTATTTTCCTCCATGTCCCGTTGCCCAAACATATACTTGCTTCTCTTTTATGCTTTTAATATCTGAATGAATATGATGGATCAGAGATAAAAAAAAAAAAAAGGATGACAAAGACCAAGATAATATAAAACAGTTTCATTAGAAAATCGCAAAGAAATAGGTTAAGACTACTAAACTATGTAAACATAGAATATACTTATGCATTCCATATACAAAAATATTCTTATTGACCTACTACTTATTTCATGCCATCACATTTGGAAATTTGTGATTAAATGATGCCTTTAAAGATCTTTTGAAAAATCTCAAGGATTCTTTGAAAAAATCAGTATTATAAATCATGCTCAGCTATGGGCAAAAGCCAGGAGGTAGTGTACATCATCTATAAGTGACACTTTATAGAAGGTTTTTTTGGGGGCGGGGGCGGGGGGGGGTGAGTGTTCTTGCTGTTAGGATGGTATTTATTTTCCCCACTGTATTATTTATAAACTTCCTTTGCTTTGGAAAACTTATTTTCAAGATTTCTTTTCCTACAAAATATACATGGTCGGCATCCACCAATAAAAAAGACAATCATTAAAGAAGTATGTGAATTCTACAAATAAGTTTTGAGTATAATTTTACTTGTTGAATTCAATGGAATTAAATAAATATGTGCTGGAAACACATAGAAGATTCATACCCTGATACTTTCCCTCTATAGTTTCAAACAGTGCTTGATTTTTGAGTTTCAAAGCACGCTTCCCTGCAGATGTTTACTTGGAACCAGAGGGCAGCACTAGAGAAAGATGAAACCAACCAAGTTTCTAACAACTGGATTTAAATTCCTTATAGCAGTTTATGCAAAAATAATTAGAAGTCATACTTCCAGCAAAGTGCAGGAGCTTTGTCTTTCTAGTCATGTGGGAATCCCTATCAAAATAGAGGAGCTAATTCGGAATTATTCCTAAAGCTACAGAGAAAGATTGGTTAGGACGGGCAAAGACTGTTAAACCAGATGTAGATACCACCCAAATATCTGGAATTTAAACTGCTGTGGAGAATCGAGTTCATGGGCAGATAAAACTTAAAGGAAGAAACAGTAAATTTTAACTGCATCCCAAAACGGAGCTGTTTCTCGACTTACTTATCTCCTGATGTATCCACCGCCTGAATATAGAAATAGCGTGCGGGAAGGACAACAGCTGCTTTTAGACCAGGTCCCCATATTTCGCTCTTCTCCGGGCACAGTCGCCTCCCTTCGCCGGTCTCGGCAAGTGCTGGAAATGCCCCCAGAAAGAAGCAGTAAAACACCGAAATGCTAAACATTTACAAGACGGGCTATCCAAATGATCTACAGATAAATGAAGTGTAAGAGGTAGACGGAACCAGCCGCAGTTAGAGGAGGGGCGCGTTGGCGAATCGCAGCAGCAAACACGGCTGGCTCCGGGAGGAGGGCAGGAGCGCAAGCAGGCGTGCGGGTCTCCACTTTCCCCAGGAAAATCACAACCCGAGCACTGGCTTGTGCAGCTGAAGGATGCCAGTCGTTCTACTGAAACGGGTAAGAATCACGCTGCTCCCTTTCCTCGGGACAATGATAAATTTGCTTCGCTCCTGCAACTGGAGCATCTTTGGGGAATCCGTCTCAGCTTCCAGCCCAAGGTGCAGGGTGGAAAGGATTGGCCCCGCGCGTCTGACCAAGCTGAGTAAGGCTTTCTCCAAGTGGATGGCGGAGTGGACACGCGTCTCGGCGCCAGGGCTTCCTGGGACATGTAGTTCGCGGACAGGACCGGCGGAAATCCTGCCAGGTTTTCCATCTCTTATTTATCTACTTTGCAGTCACCGCTTTCAGGGAACAGATAAATACTAGATGTCCAGTAGAAGGGCACACTGGTCTGGAGGCACAACAAAGATTTTTTAGAAAAACTGTCACCATATCCTCCGCAAGTACAGAAGGGCAGGTATAAAACACGATGAAAAGAAGGTGTTGTTAATGATATCTGACTGGTCTCCGGGCACAGTCGTCCAGGGCACTGTCCCCGCACTCTCCGATGGGACTACAGACGCCTGGGTAACTGGAGGAGCGTCGCGGGGCATGCGCTGGAAGCTGTGATACAGAACCGGTGCCGGGTTCTGCCACGGCCGCAGCGACCTGACCCCACCGGACAGGCTAGAGGTACCCGGGGCTGTGGGCAGGACCAAAGCGGCGGGATGCGGCTGTGCGCCCCGCACGCCGGGCGGTGGGCCAAGCACCCGGGCGCCGCGGGCGGGCCTGGCGCGGCCGGCCGGCTTTGGGCGCCGAGAACGCGGCCTGCGCTCCTAGGTAGAGGCCATGGCCGCTCTGGAGCCCCGTGGCTGTCCGAGTGGAGGCCACTGCGCCGGTGCCCGTTCTCCCCGGAAAAAGTCGGGTGAAGAGCTGGGCCGCAGGCTGGAGGGAAGCGCTAGGGAGATAAGGGACGAGTTCTCTCGGGAACAAAGCCCGCTTTGGAGGTGCCCGCGCCGATACTGGTGCCTTCTGGCCGGTGCGCGTCTCCCCGCCACGCTCTGAGGGGCCCAGAGCGAGTGGTGGCCATCCCCTCGCCCCTGCACGCCCACCCCTGGGCCAGGACCAGAGCAGTCACCAGGAAGAGTCACGGTTAGCTCCGGAGTCGGCCCGGAGCCTCCTTCTCGCCCTCCCTCTCTCGACCTTGCCAGCGGCCCCAAAACAGGCTGGGTGGCTCCGCCAGCCAAAGCGGGCCTGGGAGGGGGCTATCGTAGGGGTTTCCGTTTATGTTTTCTTTTTTGCTCTTGTCATTAGTAATGATATCAACTTGGGCATTCTGAAGCTCGAATCGGGGACTCCCTCTTCGCTCGGGGACAACTGCCCGTATCCCACCTGCGCCGGCACCTTGGGTACCAGGAGCGTCCCGGGGCGGGTTAGAGGAGGTCACCCAGCCAGCCTCCGCCCACTCCCGCTGGCGGCAAACTCCGGCTTCCGGCCGGGGAGGGACGGCAGGAGGAGGGGCCAGGAGGCACGGCTGCGGTGACCAGGTGGGACGCCCGGCCCTCTGGAGGACACGCGGGCCAGTGTGGCAGCGGGAGGGGTGCGGGCAGGGGGCGCCGCGGCCCTCCTTCCTCTCTGGCGGCGCCGCCTCCGCACATCTCGGCGCAGCAGGCACGGGCTTGTGTGACTGTCACCTCCGTCCCGGAGGCCTCCGAGCTCGGCGCCGCCGCGAGCTTCACAGAAGAGGGCGGTGGGAACTCCGCTCGCCTCCCCGGGAGCCTAGGTTCAACGCTGGCCCGTGCGCGGGAGCACCCCCGGTATACGTAGTAGGCCTGCGGCCTCTACCGGGCGAGCGGCTCAGGGTCTGACGGAGGAAGAGGCCTGGGCGGGCGTTGGGAGGGATGTTGGGCGGAGAGGGGAGGAGTGGGAGGTGGGTAGGGATTAAGATCAGACCCACTGGGGCTTGGCGCCTCTTGTCTAGCACAGCAGCATTCTACCCTTAGTGAGTCACCTGCTCCTTGCGTTTCAGTGACCATCCGTACAGAATATAGATCATAATAGTTGTCATAAGTGAAAAGCTTTGCTGAAGAGACTTTTTAAGATGCTTAGTTCTCTAAGCAAACTTGATCCTTAAAAATACTGATTTAAAATATAACTGAGAAAGAGTGTAACCTAGGCAATGAATATTGACCTTACAAATGGAACGATTTTGTTTGTTTGTTTGTTTGTTTTTGCCAAACATTTTGATCTTGTGATTTTTGGAAATAGTTACTCTAGCGGTGCATTTAGAACTGGCCATTTTATGACATTTTGTTTGTACACAGTTAAACAATACTTTTGTTGCTTGTGCCATGATCTTATGAATAAATCACTAAATTGAGCCTTAGGTTCTGTAATTCTTATTGGTGAATCTTAACATAGCATCACCTCACTTACCTGGATTAGGGGAACCTCAATTCTTACAGCTGAGTACTAGGGAGAAGAAGAGGCCTTTTGGCTAAAACTCCAGTTCTTGATTCTTAAGGCCCCTCCTGATAAGCCCTCCTGGAATCTAGGCTCTTAATCTAGGATTTACAGTAATGCCTGACATGATGTAGGCACTTAAAAATAAGTATTTGTTGATGTTACTTCTACAAATGCTGGGCCCTGGGGATACAATCGTCAGGAAAATCAGACTTGCAAGATGCAGATAGACATATTAACACACACACACACACACACACACACACACACACACACACCCGCACGGTTAAGACGTGCGAAAGAAAAATACCTGAGCATATATAGGGTAGCCTGGTCTATTTTGAGGAACAAAGAAAGCATACCCAGAAAGTGGCATTTAAAGGATATCTGAAGGATAAATGAGAACTAAATAACGGAGGGTGAGTAGGGAGTAGACAGCAGAGAATGGGAAGTTGGTCAGTGTGGAGGGAGTGCAGAGAGAGTGCAGAGGGAGGAAGAGGGAAAGAGAAGAGAGGTGGGGCCAGATAGGAGATGGCTTTTGGTTCTAACAGCAGAAGGTTTTAGGTTGAGGAGTTAGTTTTATGATCATGTATGTATACATAATTTTCTAACATCTATGCACAGGTCAGATTAGAAATGTCAACTCATGGGGGTGGGGTGGCAGCTAGAAATGAGCATGGTATTGGGAATGGTTTATAAAAACAGTGACAAAAGCAGATACAAGCTGTGACAAAATCAGGAGAGCTACAGGCTATGTAGTAGAGGGACAGCCTACCTCTGTACCTCACTATTTCCTGAGGCTTTAAATTAAAATATAATTAGTATAATTAAAATATACAATAACTGGCATCTATAATGACTTATCAGTAATAACATGTCTTAGTTCACTTGTAAGAAAGCCTGAGGATGCAATAATACTAGTGTCCTTGACCTGTGGCGATCTCACTAACTGGGGAGAAATGACTAGGATCAGACAGAAAATAAGGAAAGAAAATAACACTATAGCAGTGTTTGGGTTATGGGAGTTGGATAATTTCCAGTTTCTCTAATATCTTTTAGTACTTTGTAGTTTTTTTTTTTTTTGTAATTTGTTTTACTTATGTGATAAAAGCTATAAATGTTACAGTTTTTCAAAGAGAAATTTCCATTAACAGTGGTTCAATGAGAAAGTTTTCCTACCACTGTAAATTTACTCTTGGCTTTTATTGACAGTCAATATAAAATATGCTGTTATGTCGATAATCTTTGCTTTTTGATAAGAGAGCAACCAAAGGGATCATTCTTGGTTGGTGAAGCCAAAACACAAACAGATGTAACTAGACTATTAAACTTTTTATTAATTAAGTGCTATGTTCTTTCTTGTCTTTAGCTTCCAGGAAACTCAGCCTCTTTGTGTGCAAATGCAGTAATTTATCTTTGCATATGTTTTTGATGAAAATATTCTACATATGTTCCAGATGAGCCTCTTTCTTAAAATCCCTACATTGCTATACAGGGAGTTGGTTCCACAGGCAAAATTCCATTCAATCTGAGGAAGGCAGCTCTGGCAAAGTGGAAGCTAAGCTTGAGATGAAGAAATAACAAGGGCAGCACCTGGAACATTTCTCTCTCCCCCACTAGACTAACTCCTGTAGCCTTTGCTCATTGCTCTTTACTATGACCATATGCTCCCTTTCATGCCTCATTCTACTACAACCCACGCACACAACCTCAATGCTGCAATAATACCTACCTCCATCCACCACACTGGGTTTTATAGAAAGGACTGAGGATAACATAAGAAGTAGAAAATGCTCCTCTAGGACATCTGTCAAGAATCAGAAAAAAACTCAGAAAAGCCCAGAGTGTGGGCTGTACAACCTCAGATACTCAGCTTCTCTGCATCTTCTTCCACTGTTACCATCATTGCCAGATGAGGAAGGAAGAGAAAACAGATTCCTGTGTAGAGATCCAACGCACCTACTTGTAGGATTTCTTGACTAAAAGGAAAGTTTCCAAAGTGAAACCATCAGAGGATCTATCTTTGGTGGTGAAGCTCCTGCCGAAGAGACCCTCCTGAAAATAACTATAAACTCTGCACAAATTACTAAAACATCACAACCTGAAGGTTTGAATAGAGAGCATTTAAGCATTCCTTAGAAATAAAGAAAATGGAATCTTTTCTAGGAGATATGGTGTCCTCCTGGTGTGGAGGTCTGTTTCCTTAAATTACATTAAGGACATGCAGTACCTTCATTAGTTCTTCTCACACTCAGGGTACTCATCTGTTATTATCGCCTGAGTCATAAGATTTTGTCATTCAGTATTTGTGTGATGGATTTTATATAATCGTTTTCCTGTAACTTATGAAAATTATTCTCATTTCTGATTTTTTAAGTAAGCAAATGGGTGGAAGTATTAATGGGTAAACATCAAACTGGTCATCTGGATAGATTCAATCTCTTGAGTGCTGCTCCTTAACTAGAGCTCTGTACGCTCTGCTCTGGTACCCGCATTGGGTCGCCTCGAATACCACCTGTAATGGTTTCATTCACCAAGATCTTCCTTTTGTATAAAGCTTCAGCTTCCTCGATGCTCTTGGTTGCTATTTCAACTTTTCTCTGTTTTTTTTTCCCCCCCCCTAAAGGAATCAGTTTAGATTTGAATTTCAGTTTTTCCTGAGACTGATCAGAAGTTGGCGACTACCTGGATTGGATCCTGTATTCTGTCAGGTGATGGATGTTTTAAAAATTTAAATTCTGTATTTTTTGTTGATTTAAATCTGTGTTCATTATCATACATTCTTTATGCCTATATGCTTTTTAAATAACCTCACTAATGCATTATTTTTCTAGACAGCTTCATTGAGGTATAGTTCATACACCATACCATTCACCCATTTGAAGTATACAGTCCTATGGCTTTTATGTTCACAAAGTTGTGCATTCATCACCACAGTCAATTATAGAATATTTTTATTACTTCAAAAAGAAACCCCATCACCCCCAACCTCCTCTTACTTTCAGTCCTATGTAACCACGATTCTACTTTCTGTCTCTATGGAATAGTTTTGCTCATTCTAGACACTTCATGTAAATGGAATCATACACTTTCTGGTCTTTTGTAACTGGCTTCATTCACTTAGCATAATGCTTTTAAAGTTCATCCTTGTAGCATTTAAGGTTCATTCATTTATTTTTATTGCCCAATAACATTTCATTGTATGGATATGTTACATTTTATTTATCCATTCATCAACTGATAGACATTTGGATTGTTTCCACTTTTTGACTATAATGAATAATGCTGCTATGAATGTTCTCATAGACATGTTTTCACTTCTCATGGATGTATACCTGCGGTGAAATGCTGGATCTTATGGTAACTCTATATAAATGTTTGAGAAACTGATTTCCAAAGTGACTAGACCATTTTGCACTTCCATTAACAGTATGTGAGGGTTCCAATTTTTCCACATCCTCAACAATCCTTATTATCTATCTTTTTAATTATAGCCATACTGGTGGATATCAGATGGCATCTCATTATGGTTTTGATTTGCGTTTCTGTGATGGCTAATGATGCTGATCTTCTTTTCATGTTTCTATTGGCCATTTCTACATTATCTTTGGTGAAGTAACTATCCATATACTTTGCCCATTTTTAATTGGGCTATTTTTCTTTTTCACTTAATGCATTATTTTCAAATAAATTTTTAACAGGACAGATGGTCATTAATCATAACTCTAGGCATATAACAGTTGTAAAATAAATAATTATTGAATGAAAGCATATGAAACATTTTTTAGGGCCGTTTGAAGTGCCTGGTAGGTTGTTGATCATTGATCTCTCTTTCTCCTCCTCCTCCTAGGAGTCCATTTTGCAGCTCTCAAGATTTTATAGAATGCTGTAAACAATTGTCTCAGTATTTTTCAAGAAACAGAAAGAGTTGCAACTTGCTCCTTGTTATAGAACTTTTATAGTTGCATTCAATGCCTAACATTGCAGAAGCAGAAAGGGCAAATTATTCTGGAAATGGTGAGCACAAATCTGAGAAGAAGTCTCCTGAAGAGAACCTACAAAGTGCTGTACAATCTTTCTGCACTCGTGCTTCAGGAGCACCTGTGGGTCCAAAAGGAGATGGTCATTATCCATGGAGCTGTCCAGTGACCCATACTCGAGAGAAAATTTATGCCATCTGTTCAGACTATGCCTTTCTCAATCAGGCAAACTCAATCTATAAAACTCCAAATCCAACCCGCTCTTCTTGCCTGCCTGATAGTACCTCTTTACCTGCTGGAAATAATTCATCAAGATACATTGGCATCCCAACTAGTACATCAGAAATCATTTACAATGAGGAAAATAGCTTAGAAAACTTATCCAATAGCCTGGGCAAGCTACCTCTTGCATGGGAAATTGATAAATCTGAATTTGATGGAGTGACCACAAATTTGAAACACAAATCAGGTAAGGAAGGAGTCATCAAGTTCACATGTGAAAATAGTAAGAAAACAAACAATGTACCTTGTTTAAAATTGCTATTAAGCATGTTTTCCTTTTATAATACTTATCAGGGAACATTGCTATCATGACTGTCACTGCAGTTAAAAAAAATAACTTTGTACATAAGACATTTGGTTCATTAATGTGTTGCCACCGGAAACTTCAAACATTACCTTTGCATTTTGAGAGCATAGAAAAATATAGGATACTATAGCATACAGATATTACAGATAAGTACATAGTAACTTAGAAATGGTTAATGAGGTAGCTGGAACAAGCTACTACTATTTCATAGTTTTGCAGGGACATGAATTCATATTTCCCAATTAAACATCTAGTTTTCTTTCCTAGCATATAACATAGAGGCTTTTTTGTCATTAAAATTTTTTGAGTACCCAGCGAGGTCTCCAGGTACCACTGAGTAGGTTGTGAACTGCACAATTTTAGTCTGTTTACCTGGGGAGTTCACCTAGGGTACAGTGCACAACCTTCACAATTGCAGTGTGGTAGTCCTCTAGGAGTATGGATTTTGTTCATCTTTTCAAATAACCAGCTTCTAGCTGCTAATTTTCTCAATTGTTTGTTTTCTATTCTATTGATTTTTGTTCTGTATTATTTCCTTATTTTGAATTTACTTTGCTCTTCATTTTCTAATTTCTCGATTCAAGACTTCTACTCTAAGCATTTATACTCTAAATTGCTAAGTACTGTTTTAGCTGTATT
>NW_011888864.1:3883853-3898564 GCF_000151845.1 Pteropus vampyrus | reverse complement strand
GGAATTAAAGCATTATTGGGCTGTGGAGACATCTCAAGAGATGATAGAAAGTAGGTTTTCCATCTCTGGCTCTCTAAGATTTATTTATGAGTAATGGAAATTTGTCAGAATGAGATTTAGCTCATGTTTGCCAGAGGTTGTTTAGCTCTGTGAGAAATTTTCTGTTCTCTGTGAAGACTTTGAAAAAATAACTGGAGGGAAAGGGGAGAAAAATAAACTTGTTTCTGGATATTATAGTCTTTGCTATTATGACATTTTATAAAAATTAGAGAAATTCCTTGTGTAACAATAGTTTCGGAGTTCCACCTGGTTTTGGGTGCCAAATGATTTCATCGTAGAGCATCTTAAATGAATAAAACAGACACTTTTCCATGTGTGGGCATATATCTATATAACTTATGTTTCAAAATTTATGAATAACATAAACAAAATATTAGCTTTTATTTAATTTTGTTTAACATTTGCTTATTTCACTTAAAATAAAATATGTGTGATGTTATTAAAGTATTTGAGCATAGCTATCTGAAATGTTAATGGTATTTTAGTGAAATGAGGCTTGGAGTTATTTATTAATATTTAATTTATATAACTTTTTGACTGAGTAATCCATTAGCATGGTTCAGAAATAAAAAGCATAAAAATTAAGCAGTGTAAAGTCTTAACTCTCATTTTTGTCTTCCTTTTGTCCAGCTCTCAATTCCTCTTCCCTCATAGGTAACAACTGTCATTTGTCTTACTTGTCTTTTGGAGAGCGAAGGAGACAGAGAGCAAGAGAGATAGAACAAACAAACACGCACACAGAAAGGAGACTTTGTTCTCCACTCTAGTTCCTTGTGCTATAGTCGCATTTTAGTAATGCACACGTGTGCATCATTTTAAATCCATTTTGTGGTCTCTGTAGGCCTGGAGATATTTTTAAACATAACATCATTGCATTATTGGATCTAGTGTTTTTACTTTCTTAAAAAAGTTACATTAATGTGGTTTTATTGTTTTATAGAAATGATTCATTTTTTGGAAAGTGGT
This sequence comes from Pteropus vampyrus, assembly GCF_000151845.1. NCBI lineage: Eukaryota > Metazoa > Chordata > Mammalia > Chiroptera > Pteropodidae > Pteropus > Pteropus vampyrus. The sequence continues at coordinate 3,897,538 of NW_011888864.1, read as the reverse complement.
CTAGTTAAATATTTTATTGTTGGTAATTTGATTTTCTAAATTAAAGATTTTGTGATCGATTATTTTACTAAGTAAGTGACTGGCTTAGGAATTGGAATATGCAAATCTGATAGGAAATAACATTCCTGGTTTTTTAAATTTGTTTTTATTCTCTTTAAAGTAGGAGAGTATTCTTGAAGATACACATATTTCTTCAATATATATATATAAATATCATTTTAGAATCAGTGGCAGTTACTTTTTTATTTTGTTTCATAATTAATTGTATTGCCTTAGCAATATACTTCGTTTTAACCATTTTGCTTATTTTATATTCTTGTATTCTAGGCAATGTAAAGAAACAAATTTCTAAGAAAAAAACTTCAGATAAAAAAGGAAGACATCAAAGAGAGTGGCCTCAATATTCTCCTCTTGAAGATATTAAGCAACGGAAAGTATTAGACCTCAGACGATGGTATCTCTAAAAGTTGACTTTTTTCCCCCTTAACCACAATACCTAATAAAGTTGTCATACCTAATAAAGTTAACAGTATTTCCTTATGATCTAATTCCAAGGCTAAATTTAGTTTTCCCAGATAGTTCTGAAAATATCTTTATGCCTTAAATTTAGACCCAACCATGAACTATACTTTGTGTTTGCTTGTTGTAGCCTATATATCTCTCTTAATCTAGAACAGTCCCCACCTCACTCTCCTCGCCCCCCTTTTTTAAGTCTAGGAGTTTGACTTAGTAGAGAGACTTGGCAAGATATATTGTAGAATGTCCTACTTTCTAGATTTGTCTGATTTTTTCCCTGTTGATTAACTAAATTATATAACCTTAGTATTTCATGAAAGCTAGAGTTTAGATATAAAGACTTGATTAGATTTTGGTTGAACATTTTAGGCAAGGATACTGCTAAAGTGATCCTCATTTTGCATCACATTAGGAGGTACATAATATCTGTTCACCCAACATTAGAGCTCCTAGAGTGATTACTTGATTTAGGAGGTGACAGCCCACATTGTCTTGATTTAGCCCACATTGTCAAGTTCTTTTTTTCCCTCTGCAGCCATTAGGTAATCAGTGATATGACAGTAGCATTAGGCTAATATACAGTCCCTATAAACTTTTTACCTAGTGGTTTTGGCTAAATCCATTGATGATTCTTATTGGAATCCTTGCTGTGAAATGGTGATATCTCAAAATTCTGTCATTTCTTCTGCCTTTACTGGCTAGCAGTCTTCTCATAAGAAGAGCTTTCTCTTATTAACTGGAGCTATTTGGTTACCTTAAAATACAGTTTTAAATTACTAATCTCTGATTCGAGGTGTTTAAAATTATTTTGTGTGAGGTTTTAGAAATATAAGATTTGTAAAACTTATTTAATAAATATCGGACCCTTAACTTTGGTCTGAGAATACAGAGATGCACAAAACATGGCCTTGTTCTCTCAAGGTTTAAAATCTAGTTGAGAAGAGGGGACTCAGCAGATAAATATAAAATATTTCAGGTAATTTGCCTGGCGATGGGTCTGAATAAAGAACCAACATGAGAGGGATTAATGATCAGCCGAAAGCTTCACAAAGGAGCTTGTTCTTAAGAGAGGAAATATGAGGGAACGGAGAGTGTAAGGTCTTTGAATGGATGGTAGAAAAGTGTCTGGCATGTTAGTAATGAAGGGTAGACCAGCTTGTCTGGAGTGAGGCTCTCAGGAAAGCTAAGAAAATTGCCCAATATCACATGGCGAATAAGCAGATCATGTTTTGAAACCAAAGAGAACCAGACTCCAAAGTCCATGTTCTTTCTTTAGAACGCCTTTCATGATCTATTTCTTGGCTATCAAGCTAAGGATTTAGACATTTTTCCCCTGGGGTAAAGATAAGCTATTGATTTCTTAACAAAAGTCTATTTAAAAAGATAAATTGGTAGCAGTTAGTATGAAAAGTATATCGGAGTAAAGTGTAATGAAAAACATTAATTTAGTTTCTTTGGAGCACGGCTTTGCCCATTTTCGCTTCTATTCCCTTAGACTTAAGACCTAACACTATAAAACTCCTAGAAGAAAATGTAGGGGAAAAGCTTCATGACATTGGATTTGGCAATGATTTCTGGGATATGACACCAAAAGCATAGATGACAACGGCAGAAGTAGACAGATGGGACTACATCAAACTTAAAAACTTCTGTGCATCAAAGGAAACAATTACCAAAGTCAAAAAGACAACCTATTAAATGGGAGAAAGTATTTGCAGATCATGTATCTGAGAAGGGTTTAATATTATATATGTATATTTGTGTGTGTGTGTGTATATATATATATATATATATATGAAAAACTGTTACAATGAAGTTGCAAATAATCAAGTATGCAGCTCATCTAGGAGTTCTCACTCTAATTTTAGTAGTTGGTGTCTAAATTTTTGTACCATTATTTTTTTCCCATTGGTTTGGATAACATCCACTTTAGTGGTTAGTCATACTTAGCCATCTTTATTAAAATGAATATGAATGATTTATTATGCATTTATGATGTGTTTAATAAATATAACAATATTTTAAGTGAATAAAGATTTTATATTAGTTTAAATGATCAAAGTTTTCATTATGTTGACACTTTTAGTTGCCATGAGTGTTATATTTTCTCTATGCATATTGTGTAGTTATTCAAGCAAAGAAAACAGTCTTTTGTTTTCTTAGGTACTGCATAAGCCGACCACAATATAAGACTTCTTGTGGTATCTCCTCATTAATTTCTTGTTGGAATTTCTTATATAGCACAATGGGAGCTGGAAAGTAAGTATGTTAATTTATTGGTATCTCTAAACTCCAATCTCAAGTTATTTGGTGTTGCTTCTTTGATAATGGAAAGTTTTAAATAATAAATTTTCATAAGTTGAGAAAAAAACTGATGCATTTTATCATAAGCTTTTTTAGGTAAAAATATATGCATGAATTATTTTCGATACAATAAAAATTAAAACTATTATTAAAATTGTTTGCAAATCAGAGAGACATATTAACATTGAGACAAGTTATATTTGCGTGTGACTGGAATTATAAAATAAAAGGTAATGTTTCTTTTTTAGTCTCGCACCTATTACCCAAGAAGAAGCTTTACACATTTTGGGCTTTCAACCCCCATTTGAAGATATTAGATTTGGCCCTTTCACTGGAAATACAACACTTATGAGGTACGAAGCCCTCACTTAGAGGCAATACCTTATTTCTAGTTCTAGTTCTGCAGACTAAGAATGGAGTAGATGTCTATTAATAGTAAACCATGTATCCAGCTGCTGGGCACCAGCCTCTGGTAGACATGCCAGACTTGGGCTCTGCTTGAATTTCTTTGGAATTGAAATAGGACCATCTTTGTAATGGAACTGTTGCTGTGAGCAGATCTTCTTGTTATTTTCAGATGGTTTAGACAAATTAATGACCACTTCCATGTAAAAGGATGCTCGTATGTTCTATATAAACCTCATGGGAAGAATAAAACAGCTGGAGAAACTGGTAGGTAAACATATTGATACACACATGTACATATATGCACATGCACACACACATGCACACACATGTATATGCTTTAGGGTCCATCTCAAAGATTGGCTATTTTATTTAATGGGACTTTATGTAAACTATAAACACAATCTATAACTTTTATATCTCTATTCAAGGGGTATATAATAGTAATCTGTAGGTCACTTTTCAGTATACAGTTTAATATTTTTAGCTCTTCTTATCTTTGCATATAGAACTTTTCGACCTTTAAGGCATGTCATAAATACTACTTTAACATATTGTTTGTATTATTTGGGTCCATGGTATGTGTGTGTGCATGCGCTGGTAAAATTCTTCCAAGAAGCAGCATGGAATTTGCAGTTCCTCTTCCTAGAAGGGAATGCAAGGATTTGAGGGTATTCAATGTTAGACATGCATAAAAACATAAAACAGGAAGATAGATTGCGAAAGTGACAGAGTTCTATTACGGAATAGTCTTGGTTATAGCAGAGGGTAATGGGGTTGATTTTAAGGATTGTTTTAGTTATATGCTTATTAAATAATTTGCACTATTCAAATAATTTCCACTATTCGACCATTTTTATTTTTTAATTTGACAATCTTTTGACTTTACAAGTCAGAAAATTTTAATATGGTATTAAAGAAAAAAATGTTCTGACACTTGTTAAAATGATAAAGAAGGCTTCATTCAAGACTTATAATTGAGGTATTGCAATAGAGGAGAGAGATTGGGCTCAACTCTTAGTACAACAAAGGTGGCTGGGAATTTATAGCCAACTAGCAAAGTGAGGGATCAATGGATGGAGAATTACTAAGAGGAAGCAACAAGGGCAGGGGCATTTTTGCTAAACTGGTCCAACAGGATTCTTAAAACTGGCAGGACAAGGGCTTAGATCCCAAGGGTGGGGATGAGGAACTTGAACAGATAGCAAGGGTGGGGGATTTTGTCTAAACTGACTTAGCAGGAATCTTGCTAAAACTGGATTCTGCAAGGATGGACACAGAAGCCCAAGAGCGAGGCCTAGTTGAGAAGAGGGCTCAGAGGAAAAGAGTCTTTGTCAACAGATCTCTCTGTTTACTTGACATATGGCTTACCAAGGTCAAGGATTGAACATAGAGTACAATATATTTCTCTTGACCTATACCAGGTATGTCAAGTTGGTTACAGGTCAGGCAAATTAGAATTTATGTTGGTTTCTACACATACTGGTTTTGTGACCTTGAACAAGGCAGTTAGGCACTCACTTCCTGAGGGGGGTGTAGACCTTTGTCTTTCCATATTTGTACCCATCCCATAGGGTCACTATGAAGATAAAAGGAGACATGTTTATAATACATTTAGCTCCTTGTTTGACACAGAGTAAGGACTCAATAAATGTTAGCTTTCCTTGTTGCTGACTGAATTCTGTGCATTTGTAGGAGTTCTGTCCATGTGGAAAGGGTAGCTTTAAGTTGTGTGTATTTTTTTTGTTTGTTTTCTGTTTCTAGTGAAACTGTCAACACACCTTTCTCAACAATTGGTCAGGCAACTAAAAACTAAGAAAGGTCATATTTTCCAATAGACGTTAATCTTTTTTTTTTTTTCATTTGAAGACTGGGATAAACTACCTATACTTCTCATCTCTTTGCTTTTGACAGGGGGAGAGGAGTAGTTGCTGCAGTTTCTTCGGCAAGTTTTAATGCTGTATTTTCCTAGTTTTATTTCTGTTTTCATTTTTCCTATTACAATACTTGACTCCTCACTGTTTCTTTTTCTATGTGTATTTCCCAAAGGATGATTGATCTGCTTTCCCCCTTAGAATTTTCTTATTTTCCTCTTTAATAATCAGTGGTCCTGCACAAGCCCAGCTTTATCTCTGAAGCTTTCCCTGCCACTTCAGGTGCCGAATCCTCTTAATTACTGTAGTACTGATTATTTGCTCTGTCATGTGGCACTTGGCATATGCAGCCTTATATTATGTTGCATATTTTTAATGTGTTTGTCTAGCTTCTTGACCATAGGGACTGCCTCAGTAGCCCTTTGATTTCATATATGATGCCCTATGACTTCACACATGTTGTTCTAGAACTTCTGATTGTATTCAGAGGAGGAGTGGTACATGTGTCAAGCGAAATGTTTTCTGTTCTCTCTCATAGTGGAAGAGAGCATTGCACAGATAGGCTTTTCTCATGTCTCTGCGATATGCAGTAGTGAAAACCATTGTCACTTGTTGCTTGAAACGGATCTTCTATTGTTATTTTGTTAAGGACTCTTAGGCCTGTTTTTCACAATAGGTTTTAATTTTTTGCTTGAGACTGTGCTTCTCTGATTTCATAACTCCCTAGCAATTGCTGATGTGCCATTTCCACTGGACCCTCAGTAAATGTAAGCTGAGCTCACTAGTGGAATAAAAACAAAATCCAGGGATTTTGATAAAATTAACAGATTTAACTGTTAATAAGTTGAAGTATTTTTTCAGAGATGTAATTACAATAAAAGTTTGTGCTAGAAGATGTCAACATTAGTTTCAAATTATTGGTTCACTTCTTTATTATTATTATTATTACTATTATTATTATTATTATATATTCAGGTAACTTCAAACTGTTGATTCACTTAGCTACCAATATTTGTGCCCGAAAAATCTATATTTGTTTTTTAATCAGCTAGCTTGAAAATTATACTAACTTTTATACATTTCATTTCTATTCTTCTAGTAGGCGTTATAACTCATTATTTTTGCTTAACAGAGAATAGCTACCTCTGCTCTATCCCAACATAACTCATATGTATTCTCACCGTGGCTATTGCTACCAGCTTACTACAGTGCATTGGTATATCTCAGGTGTACTATGCATTAAGATTTCATTTTCCTTATCTACTGTTTTTCTCCAATTCATATTAGATGCAAGGCCAGATAAATCTTTTTAATACTAATAGATCTCTTTCCTTTTTAAGTCTCTCTAGTGCTAGTTTAAGCATAAATTCTTTAGCATCATTCAAAGCCAAAATAGATTGGCTTTCCACTGCTGTCCTATATATATCAGTTGTAATTAAAACATGTCGGGGGAATAAGAGCTTTGCAGGATGTTATGTGCTGGATTACAGAATCTGGTTTTTGTCTTTGAAGATGTAAAAATGCATGCTCATAAATTGATCTAGAGTTCTCTGTAGTTCTTCTATAGATGATCAGGCTCTACAGAATAAACACTAAACTCAAAGAATGTTGGAATGTTGATATATTAACTTAGAGTGAGGAACTTAATGTCAAAGGCACCAGAATTCTCTTGGCTGCTCAGGACATATACTCCTCTTCATAGTACAGCAGGCCAACCATTCTAGCAGTGTTTTTCTCCTATCTTTATAGTATACAGATCAGGGCTGTCCATTTTGTAGCAGCTGCTTTGTAACTTAAGTTTCAGATTTTTTAGATATACTCTGGTCTAGAGTGGACATCATTCTGAATTTAGTTTCCATCTGTAACACATTTATATGTCTTCTTCTAAATAGAATTACTTTCTTGATTACTTTTTTGCTTGACCATTTTAATGTATTAAATACTATAGTTAATGTCTTTTATTTCAGAGGGTGATTTTTTATGACCTTGTCCTGAAATTCTGGGGGTGCCCTGCCGTAGGCTTCTCTATACTTTCATACTCTGTATTCTAAACTAAACTACTTATTGTTCCCTGATGATACTCCTCCCCTCCAGTGATTTTGTTTGCTCCTTATGCTCTTTCCTCTGTCTGGATTGTTGAAATCCTGCCACTTCATAAAGTTCCATCTTGGATGCTACCCCTTCTTTATTCCTCAGACCTAATGTGCGCTTTCTTCTTTGAACTGTATCCCTTTATTGTGGCACTGTCTTATTTCACCCTATATTAAAGTTACTTTTTTTTTATCTTTCCTATAAGGACAACTTGATGTACGGTGTATCACTTTGTTTCCTGATATTGTTAGTAGGTGCTCATAAATTGCTTACTGAATTGAGTTAAATGAAATTTCCTCTTAACTCTAAATGTGGTCCCTGGACCAACATCACTGTCACCCGGTAACTTGTTAGACACGCAGACCCAGCAGTCTGTTATTTAATAAGCCCTATGTTCTCAAGTTTTAGAATTGCTGCTGTAGTTTTTCTAAAAGCTGCTACCCAACCTCTTTATCAAGAGCTTGATCTTCTATTGATAGGATTCATTGAATCCTGAATGTATTCCAGGACATTAAAATAATGACTAATCATATTCATACTAAAGCAGTCAGCTGTTTAGTATTACATTTGACTTAAGAAATGAGGAAAGTATGAAATACTTAAAGATTTCCATTAAAAAGTTACAATAAAAGTTTTCATTAAAAGGTTTAGTTATTTGGGAAAACTTTATTTGGCATTTTCACAATTTTTAGATTTCCAGAGTTTTTTCTAAACCAATTATGTATATAGACATCTTTTGCATTTATCAAGTTTATGAGGAGTCTCAATCAATGTATTTGTATTTGTATTTGCTCACTGTCCTGGAACCTATCTATAATCAAGTTCAAATAAATCAAGTTCAAATAAAATATTGACTATCTTCAGAATTTTAGTTCTTATAATTCTTCATTTAGAGCTGCCCTCAGGTGTCAGTTTTTAATTTGTCGGGGGAACTCAATCAAAAAACTATAGAAAGATTTATTTATCATTATGAAATAGAGATTTTAGTGGAAAAGATCACCTTGCCATTGCAGGTATGCTCTGATGGTAGGCCATAACGTAAGAATCTGAGGAAGGTCTAGAGAAAATCTTGGAGAAAGAGCTTAAGACAGAAATGTTATTGTCTCCATGGAACTTGCAAATTGTGTGTGTCTGCAGGGGCAGAGTGCGGTCCTGCCTCCTTGGCTCTGCTACAGCCATTGATCTGCTGTTCTTAGTGGTCTTCAGCTGTTTCAGTGGCCAGAAAGTCAATCAGAGAAATGAAGACTTGCAAGCTTTCATCTACTGTTTCATCAACTATTTTTAGGATTTCCAGTTTTAATAGGCTATTTGTTAATGAATAATTTAGTTTCTTCCAGGAGATGCAAGTTATTGAAACCTAAGTTAATAGCTTTAAGCGTTGAGTGCTGGTAAAAACTTGTTGCTTATGCTAATACTTTTGAAATTACCTCACAGCTAATATAGCAATGGGAAATATACAAGGGGGAGCAATTATAAGAAGATGCCATGGTACTACCAGTCTGCCTCTAGAGATGTTCTCATCTTATCACTTGGTTTGTGAAAGCTTTCCTCTAGTCTGTGTCACTTTTGTAGAAAGACTAAATTGTGTGTTAGTTGGAGAAAGTTTCTATTTTTGGAACTTTATTTTCTGGAGTTTATATTTACCCATATATCTCATCGGGCTTCACAGTGTATGCAGTATAGGAGCTGTGCAAGGTAATCACTGTGGAAATAACATTAGAATGTCTATATTTTAATCTAATTTAAAATTCCTACTTTTTGTATATCTTTTATAAAGGCATATTAGTACAGTAGTATATACACATAGTTTATAAACAAAAAATGCTTCTAATGAGCATGCTTGTTCAGAAATTTCTTTTGGCAGATATGTACAGCTATAACAGATGAGACCATTGCTGTATGTACTAGGTATTAGGTTTCATACAGTAATTAAATTTCATAGGTAAGTATGTGGGTTATTGGAAGGTTTTGGTAAACAAGGCCATATTTCATTTCTTTAGTTTGCTATTCATTTTATCTAAATTTCAGTCTAAAGAGTAAAGCTGAAAATAAATTCATTAATGTTTTTTTTGTATCATCAATAGCTTCTTATTTTTCCCCAGCAACGTCAGTGTGTTCCAAGTAATGTCTCTTCCGTCTTTCAGTCCTTAACTAGTGCTTTGAGTGAAGCCTGGACAGTGCTTTATGGTCCCTCAGTCTGTTTTTGTTTTTTGTAGCTTCAGGGGCCTTGTCGAAGTTAGCTCGTGGATTGAAAGATGAATCGCTGGCTTATATCTATCATTGCCAAAATCATTATTTTTGTCCAATTGGCTTTGAAGCAACCCCTGTTAAAGCTAATAAAGCATTCAGGTAAGCATTTCCATATTTAATGTGGATACTTCACTATAAAATGTGTTGTAGAAAGCATTTAAGAAATATTTAATGCTTAGAAATGGGAAGACTTGGTGATTTGCTTTCCTTACATGAAGTAAGGTACTTTAACATTTTAGCTTATTCTTTTGCAAAATTGCATTTGGTTAATTGTGCTTTGACATTATCCACTTAGATACTGTTGTTCAGTCGTGACAAGAGAAAGTCATTTGAAAAATCACTTTTTTGTTTAATGTAAAACAGTTGAGGACTTTGTATGTCTCAGTGTCTCATTCAACATCATACATGGAAAATGTAATACAGAATCTAGTGTCAAGAAGATTGTCCCTACTGAGTACATCAGAAAGCTCTTTTTAATGGAATTTATCAGGATTCCCTTTTGTCCTGGCTACAAGGAAGCCCAGAGCTAATTTTTGTTTCTAATACCAGGAACTATGTTACCTTTACGGTTATATTTGTTTCTTTGATCCAGAGTTTCTATTTTATTAGCTATATATGTTTACATTCAGGTAAACTGGTATCTTTTTAGAAGAGACAGCCCATGAATAAGAGAGGGTGACTGAATTTTAATTAATTAATTGATTGACTGATTGAGGTAACTGAATTTAAATATTTTTTTTCTTCTTTAGCAAGTTTTCTTCATAATAGGTTAAGATAATGCCAGGATAGTTGAAAGTAAAGGAAGAAGTGTCCTATTTGAGAATGGTGAAAACAAAAACCATGAATACTTTGAGAAAAAGTATTGATAGGTTTGGATATCCTCACCTAGTTGAGGTTCTGGTTTGTTCACACCTGGGTCGGTGACATTGGTAATTGTGGAGAAGAAAGAGGCAGCACTGCTCTCTCAGTGAGGGCTGAAGGTCAGGCTGGGAGAACATGGCTTGGTCATCTGGGGGATAAGATGGGTTCCTCGAGACTGGAGGCCATGCAGCCTTTGCGTCCCACTCAGGGCACTTGATGGGAGGGTAAAGGGTGGTGGGAGGAAGGGGATCTGGAGACAGTCAGGAGTGACCTGGGAGAGCTGAGAAGTTGGATGTTGTATTTTCGTGAATGTGGAACAAGAAGGAAATGACTTGGTCTTGCCAAATCCAGAAATGTTTTATTCGTTTCTCTGGAGGTGTGAGGTACATTGTGTTTCTTCTGTGGTTTCATCCTGCAACTTCACCTTACTTCAGACATCTGTCACATGTAAATTGTGAAAAAGTAGGTACTTCTACTTTGTTTTCTGTAGAGTTCTTTACCTCTGCCTATATCTAAGGATCACCTGAGATGCTTTTTAAACAGTGCAAATCCTTGTCTGTGTTCCACTCCAGACCTATTTGAATTAGAATTTCTAGGGGTGGGTTTAGGGGTGGGTTTATTTATATGTTCCAAAGGTGAATCGCTGCTTTAGGGTTTTAATTTTAGAATGCTTTTTGAAACTTTTTGAATGCATAGTGAAAGGAGAAGAGTAGCCGAAGAAGTCTGGTAGCATGCTGGTTTATTCCAACTTTTTCATCCCTAGATTTTGTAACAGGGGATCAAGACCTAATTTTAATTTATGCTTTCTCTTTAATTGCCTTCAGACATTTGCTCATGCCTAAACTCCAATATCTGTTCTAATGTTAACCAACATAATCTTTGAATAATCTTTAGTATATTTTTTATTAATATTAATTGAAGCAACATTTTCAAGGGAGTGAATGACCTTTATTAAGCTTACTGTGAATGTATTTTATATTTAGCAGGGGTCCTCTCTCACCACAAGAAGTAGAATATTGGATCTTAATTGGAGAATCAAGTAGAAAACATCCTGCTATTCACTGTAAAAGGTATATTAACGTCACTTTTTTTCGATTTTTGCTAAAAAGCCTTTTAGAATTTTGATTAGAAAAGAATCCATAGAATCTGTAGTGTAGTTTGGGGAGAATTACATCTAAACAATATGGAGACTTCCAAGCAGCTAACATAGACTGTTTTTCCCCTTAATTAGAGCTTTAATTTCTCTCAGCAATGTTTGGTATTTTTCAATATAGAGTTTTATATGTATTTTGTTAAAATTTTCCCTAAGTGCGTGTTATATTTTGTGATGCTATTATAAATTGTTTTTTTTTCATTTTCTAATTATTTTTTGGTTATGTACAAAAATTCACTTGGTTTCTTTATAAAGCCATTAAATCTTGCATCTTTACCAAATTCACTTGTTAGTTCTAGTAACAGTTTTGCAATCCAGAGCAGTTTGTAATTGTTTTGGATTTTTTACAGAATCAATCATATTGTCTGTAAATAAAGGCATGTTAACTTTTGAATCTTTGAAATTGTACCTTAGTTAAAAAGGAAATAGGAAATGTTTCTACTTTAGCTTGAAGGATATCATCTAATAGGTTGATAACATATATATGTCATAGAGAGACTAACCATTTTAAAACTGAGAACTTTGGTGGCAATAGTTGGACAAACAGAATTGTCATATAAAAAGGACTTATTAGAGCTTAAGAGGTGGAACAATTCTAAGAGAATTATTGCCATGGTAAGACTGTAGAATATTGCTCATTTGAGTTCCATTACAGTGGTATATTGTACTACAAAGAAAATTGTGCTTTATTCTTCCTTCTTAACTATAGATGGGCAGATATTGTTACTGATCTAAACACTCAAAATCCAGAATATCTAGATATCCGGCACTTAGAGAGAGGGCTACAGTATCGAAAAACGAAGAAGGTAAGAACGCCATTGTCTTTGGAGGTCTTTCACAACTGGACAGAATACAGTGTTTTAGTCAGTACTCTTTATTGTAAATAACAAACCCAGTTCAGACCATCTTAGACAGAAAAGTAAAAATATTTTTAAGGGTACTTAGGTATCTTTAAAATGAAAAGGTGAGGAGTGTAGCCTGGATTCATACAGTACTGGTACCTGGTAAAAGAATGTTAGCAGAGGCCAAGTAGCTAGTCTGTCTCTTTTGAGAGTTATATGTTGTTGTTATTCTCTTTTTGTCTGATTATTTACTTCCCGAAGATATCATCATCTTTATGTCTCTTTCAGATGAATAGTCTAGACTGAGCTTGGCCTGCCTCAGGCCTACTTCCATTGCCTTGGCCCAGTTTGGGTCAAGTGTTCACTCCTGAGCCAGATTAACTGTGGGCCATGGGGCAGAACCATGTGTACAAAGACTGCTGGGGGCAGTTCTCAGAGAAAGGTAGATTCTGTGGATTGAAAAGATACTCTATTGATATAATCCTACTAACAAATGAAGAATGTACAGGAGAGGGAGAGGAATGATAGTGTTTGGATCAGGCGGATGGGGAGGTCATAGTATGTGTGAGTGGCATACGGGGGAAAGGCGTTTTGGCTCCTGTGGGCATTTTTATATTTTTGTAAAGAGAGCTGGTCAGAAAACATGCAGGATAATGTGATCTGATGATGTCTGAAAGAGTAAATACTATATTGAAGCAGGTGAAGTTGTGGGGAGATAAGGGAATTCATAGGAACCCACATAGTAGTGTAATTCATTTCTCATCATTTTCTTCACCAACTTTTTTTCCTTCACAGGTTGGGGGAAATTTGCATTGTATTATAGCATTTCAGAGACTTAATTGGCAAAGGTTTGGCCTTTGGAACTTTCCCTTTGGAACCATTAGACAAGAATTACAACCTCCAGCACATGGCCAGGGAATTGCCAAATCTGAGAGTGAAGACAACATCTCCAAAAAGCAGCATGGGCGTCTGGGTCGGTCTTTCAGTGCTAGTTTCCATCAGGATTCAGCATGGAAAAAGATGTCCAGCATCCACGAGAGAAGGAACAATGGCTACCAAGGTTACAGCGATTATGGTGGGAATGATTGACTATGCTGGGTACTGAAAAACTCGTGTTATACATATAAGCGGTCTATAAAGGACTGCATTAGGACAGTAGATTTCATTAAGTCTACATTACATAGGAACAGATCTTGTGACGTAAAATATAACCTTGTATTTCTCCAGTAAATAAGCTTGTATATGATTATGATGAGTGACTTCAGATATATAAGCAGATAAGCACAGATCATTGTCCTTTTAAATTTAAGAGTACATAAACATTCTGGAAAATTTAACAAAATCCAGTAAAATTACATATTAACAAATCAAATACAAATTCACTTAATA
>NW_011888864.1:3880952-3882988 GCF_000151845.1 Pteropus vampyrus | reverse complement strand
TATATAAAATGAAATGGTCATTTTTCTGAAGAGAATATTTTGCTTGAACTGAAAAGGACTGAAAGAGATTTGTAGGTGGTGATTTTGTTACTTCATACTGGAACTTTTAAGAAGTTTTCATCAAATAAAGTTTTGTTTTCTACTTTTAATCATGTGAATGTTTTGAATCTTTATTTTAGGAAGGGGGAATATCCTTACAATTTGTTCAAAGTACATGACAGTTTGTCAATTCTGCCTAAGCCATGTGTTATAAGAAACCATCTTGTATCTGACTTTTATAATCAATGAAACAATAATGCATAACGACTATAATTTTAAACTTCTATAAGACATTATAATCAGAAATAAAAAATTTAATTCTTATATTAGCTTGAAACAAACGAAGTTATCAGTTTTGTAGGTCAAAGGTTGAATATGAGCAATTTCATATAGTTTAACTAAATATTTCAGAGAACAGGTAGGTAGGAAGAGCCAAGAGGAAAGGAGACAAGTGCAACATAAAATAAAGAATACAGAGACACCTAAGAGAAGAGAATGAGTTTATACAGACTGCATATTGGCCATAAACACTTTTTATAAAAGTCTTGATATATATGATCACTTGATAAGCTGGCTTACAAGTTTGGCAGTTAAGAGCAAACTGAGGTTTAAGCTATAGTTTCCAGAAAGTATAAGCGAATTATTGCATACTTCTCTTTCAATATTAGTAACATTCATGTCATATTTTTCTTGGTCAGCTCTTCTTAAGAGTCTCCATAAAAGCACTGAGGGTTCAAGTACTGGTTCTGCACTTAACGTATCACCTTGGGCAAGTTAAGATTAAGTTTCTGTGCTTATTACCTCATTGGTAAAATGGGGGATAATAGCATCTATTTTATAAATTGTTTTGAAGAATAAGTTAAAACATGCAAAGTGTTTAGAACAGTGCTTTGTAGATAGGAATTGCTATTTAAAGTGCTTGCTATTACTACTTCAAAAGATGTATATTTTACTGTTCAGAAACTTGACAGAAAGCCCTTTTAAACAACATCTAAAAGAGCCAATTCCTTGTAAATCAAGTATACACTCCTTAGTTGCTGTTCCTTCAAAACAATATTTTATTTTTAAGAAATATTGCTCTGGTTTTAAAAGCACTTACTCAAATGCCCACATTACTTATTTGTTTTTACCCAGCTCTCAGACAGTAAAAAAATGTGTCATTTAGCTCTTTTTCCCACTACTGTGCCCGTCATTAAGCCAAGCTGGTGCAGCAGCTATAAGTTTCCAACTTGCCTTCTCAGACGCAGAGGGGCTCAGGCAAGGCGCTCTAGGATGCAGCACATTCTGTATCTCAATTATACACATTGCATTTTCTACCTCGCTCATTCAACAAATTTGAATACAACTACCTACTAGGTGTTTCATGGTAAACTGCTGATCTTAGAGCAGCCCCAAGATGATGGTGGCACCTCCATTTTATTCAGACTCCCATTAATGAAGAAATCTGCTTAGGATCATAGGGGTTGTATTAGTTTGCTAGGGCTACCATAACAAAATACCACAGACTAGATGGCTTAATCAACAGCAACTTATTTTCAGTTCTAGAAGCAGAAGTTCCAGATAAAGGTTTTGACAGGTTTGGTTTCTCCTGTTCTCTTTTCCTTGGCATGCAGATGGCAACCTTCTCACTGTGTCCTCACATGGTCTTTTCTCTGTGTCCTAATTTCCTCTTATAAGGACACTGGTCAGATTGGATTAGGCTCACCCAAATGGTGTCATTTTTAACAACTGACTTGTAAAAGGCCCTATTCTCCAAATATAGCTATTTTGAGTTACTGAGGGTTAGGGCTTCAACATGATTTTGGATGGGAACATAATTCTGCTGGTTAGCACAGGGCTAATATGCAGCTCAGATGGGATCTGGACTAAGGTCTAACTTGCAAAGAAATCCTTTTAGCAGGGTACAAGATGTGCTGGAGAGCTTGACTAGAGGCTGAATTAGTCATTTAGGCAATATTTAAAGAATTCTTGCTAAGTGTCAGGAATGGGGTATAACG
>NW_011888864.1:3874103-3878517 GCF_000151845.1 Pteropus vampyrus | reverse complement strand
TTTTTTTTGAAAGCATATGTGGTATTACTGCCCTCTAGTGGTTCCTCAAATCACTGATTTCTAAAGATTTTCTTAGAACCAACTGTATGTGAATGAAAGCAGTTTTCAGAGTCAGGAGCCCTTTACTTCAGCAGAGATTTAGGTCATTTTACGTTGCAGCCCTGGGACAGACATACACATATGGAGAGAGTATGGTGTGGAGGGCTGAGATTGCCTGGGTGGATAGTGCAGACAGGAGGAAAAGAGAGGGCCTGAGAGATCCCTGCTGAAATCAACACTTTAACCGTTAGTTCGAGTAGCTGGCAAAGAGATTGAGAGCAGGAAGACCAGCAGATTGCCATGTCTCTCTCTTATGCACAAATAAAAAATAATTTGTTAAAAAACATTTTGAGATGTTTTAAAATATAAGTAAACTCCAAGAAAAAATGTAAATTACTTGTAATCATAGCAGAGATAACTACTCTTAATATTTTGATGTCCAAACTTCTAGTTTTTTATATTTAACATAATGTGTATGTTAGTTAAAAAATGGAATTATACTTTCCATACTTTTCTAACTTGTTTTACTTCCTTTAATAATACTTTGTGACTTATCACTGTAAATGCTTCTGCAGCTTCTATTTTTCAGGGCTCCTTGATATCCAGCCAATCAGTATATCATAATTTATTTTTTTAAAAAGAACTGTTAGAAAACTTACATTTAAAAATATTTTCATTATTATAAAGAAACATTCTCATGAATAAGTCTCATTGTACACCTATGACGATTTCCTGAGGATAAATGTCTGGAAGTGGAATTCTTAGGTAAAATAGAGTACAAGTTTTTAAGTTTTTAAATAAACAATTTTTTTGCAATTAGACTTTTTAAAGGACACATCTGTCTATGCAAGATTTAAAAATTTCAGTATGTGAATAGTAGTAATAAGGGTTCAAAAAAAAGTTAAATGATGATAGGTAGATTCCATCAGGTAAACATTTTTCAGTTTCAAATGAATTGTGATGAGTTCTTAGTTTCAATATTTGGATGCTATCAGTTTTTAGAAATTTGAAATTGGGAGGATGAAGAAATTCCAAAATGTTTTTCCTTAATAATTCTTCCAGATATTAGCATTTGGTTAAACCAAGCGCTTAAAGGAGTCCGGGATCGCCATGGAAACTCAATAGAAAATGCTCATCTTCTCACTTTGTTTCATCGGCTCTGCAAACTCTTATTTTTTCGAATTCGTCCTATTTTTGTATTTGATGGAGATGCTCCACTACTGAAGAAACAGACTTTGGTAAGAGTCATCAATTATTTTTCTTTCCACATTTTTAGAAAGAAAACTTCAGATAAAATTTTAATTTTCTGTTTAGAATTTTGGAAAACAGCACTTACTTTGACATATATTCAATTTAATTTCTACTTTAAAAATTATCTTGAACAAATAAACACTTTTTCTTTTAAAACATTTTTTCTTTATAAGAGTGTATCATGGGTACAATGATAAAATTTAATTTTTAATAAAACTGCTAAAATTCTTGCAATGGAGTTTTCATTTAGAATATCTTCTTAAATGTTCTACATTTGTTCTAGTTATGTTGCTGTTGCTCAGGGCAATATAGAAAACCTACAAGAGAAATGCCTCCCTGAATTTGAGATCAAAGATCCTCCATGATAGTGAGCATTCTTTTAAAGGCAAATTGGATTTGGGGAGTGAGCAGTGTTATGTGGTGCAAATGTGACTAAGGGAATTATCAAGGAAGGAAATTGGACAGTATATAAAAGAATGAAGATGAATTTCTTTACTCTAAAAGTAGTTTAGATCAATTTGTGAACAATGTTGTGAACCTTGGAGTAATTACTCCCCAGATGACAGCACACATTTGAATATATAACCTTTATATGTTGAAAATGTCAGCTCATCACCTTATACTCATACCAGACACACATTGTCTAAGTAGGTGAAGACAGAGGATAATAGTAAGGATTTATAAATGCTAGGGGACATTTGTTGCCTAGGTCTAGAGTTGTAGTTTTTAATTATTTAAGGCATACTTTATATCAGGTAGTCTTTGGAAGGACTAGAAGGAAAAGAGAACTCCAGCCTTTTTTTATCTACTAGTGGCAAGTTGGCACCCTTAAACAATATCTCCCCAATTCCTCCACCCTATGGTAAAGGTGCCAGCTCTACTGTAGCAGTCACATTGCGGTATGTAAATGTGTCTAACCAACACATTATACACCTTAAACTTACACAATGTTATATGTCAGTTATATTTCAATTAAAAAAGGAAAAAATAATGTTTTGGTATTTCTGTTATATTCAATCATAACCATGGAGGCTGTTCTATTTTTCCCTACTTGGACATTTCTTACAAAATATTCCTATACATTTTAGGATTTCCTATAATGTAGTCCTGAATAAAGGACAGAGTTACATAATTAATGTATTTTTATAAAAAATATCAGAAATTGGTTTTGGTGTAACAGTGACATTTTAAAGAATAATTTATTTAATATGATAATCCCTTTTGGGAAGTGTTTACTTAATTATATATCGTTAAATTTCAGACTTCTTGAGGACATCAAAGGTCATTTAAAAGAAACTGAAAATAAATTAATAGTTTCCCAAATATATTGTATAATAGCCAGTCCATTAAGTAATAGCTAGATGGAAACTCTGGGTGTCCTTTACATGTGAGAAACCTGAGGATAGCCACTGATATGGTAATTAACAGAACATTCTAGCACAACCATAGTTTGACAACTGAGACAAACTAAATTCTATGGGAAAAAGTCACAGAAATGTTTTTGGTATACTGATATCCTGAAGTAAAGACCTATATCCTTTCTTTTCACAGGCTAAGAGAAGGCATAAAAAAGACCTGGCAACCAGCGACTCCAAGAAAACTGCAGAGAAGCTTTTGAAAACATTTTTGAAAAGACAAGCTATCAAAACTGCCTTAAGAAGCAAAAGGCAAGAGGGAAATTACATTAATTTTAAAGATTAAGCATTTAAGAATTTTTTGCTTTGGATTTATGTGGCTGCCTTTCTCAGCAGAAAATAGAGGGTGAAATAAGACGATTATGTGGGATATCCATTTGACATAGTAATTTGAAGTTGTGAAAATTCCCTGTTCTGTGTGAATTAGCTTTGATAATGAGAAAGAAAAGTTGTTAGTGTTGCACTGTGTGCAGATTTTACTTCTATAATGCTCCTCTGCTGGCCTACACTTGAGGCTGTGGCCAAGGCATAAAAGTAAGGATTCCCCTTAAGGCTATACTTATTTTTCACAGCAGTCTTGGGCAGCCAGGTTAGCAGAGGAGACCCATTGCCCCTGTGTTTTCCCCCTTCTCACCTCAGCAAGGTTTGTGAGGAGTATTATTGGGGGAGTATTATTGAGTCAAAATACTATTTTCTATAATTCGTTTAAGATTATGTGTACTTTTCAGAGATGAAGCACTGCCCAGTCTTACTTGTGTTCAAAGAGAAGATGATATCTATTCTTTGCCACCTTTACAAGAGGGAGAAAAAAATAGGTAAATGTTTATTTAAAATTATTCATTATCACTGTATTCAGACTGACTTAAACCTTTGTTGTATCTGCAAGTTAAGATTTGTAGGGATTGATGTATCAGAAATATGCATTCTTGACAACACTTAGAATATTTTTCAAAACTAAATTTTTAATTTACCAACTTGTCTTCCTGTTTTGGTGGTTTGTGATAGTTTCTTTTTCATTCTATAGAGCCTATGCTAGCACCATTGATTTATATAATTCATAAAGACATGAATTTTAGTTTTTCTTACACTTTGCTTATAAGTACTGTCTCTGCTCATTTCTCAACCCAGTCTTCTCACATCACCACGCTAACAACTTCTTTGCTAAATCCAATAGATACCGTTCAGTTTTCAGTTTAACACAGTGCCTTCTGAGAATGTCTCTAGCTACTCTTTCTCAGGCTCCTTTGTGGACTTTCCAGCTGGCTGTTAATTGTCAGTGGTATCTGTGGTTGAAGTGCAAGTAGAAGACCAGTTTGACTCTTTTCCACCTGCTCCATTCCTTTCTTTAGGGGCTCCTGAGAGGCCAGGAAGTTTTGAATCAGCCCAGGTCTCTTTATCTTTGTTGCTGCTACCATGTTCTTGTCTCTAGGTTACTGTACAAGCTTCCAAATTTTTTTTTCTGTCTCAGTCTTTGAGCTTACCCTTTTGTAGGAACCCCTCCCCATCAAGCCTAATCTCTGCTTTGTAGTATAGCATCTATTAAAACCAAAATCTGATATTGTAATTTCCTTACTTACATTTCCTAGCTTCTTTTTTTTTTTTTTAAGGATGAAACTTCAACTACTTAATCACATGCTTCTCCATGCAATGTAGTTGCAGAAGAGTCCAGAACACTTTTATGATCCCCCAAATTAGGGTGAGGTGACTCT
>NW_011888864.1:3869136-3873338 GCF_000151845.1 Pteropus vampyrus | reverse complement strand
CCCCCACCATTTAGTTGAATACCTCTATGTGAGTGTTTGGGTATCTGTACATGTATCAGATATACATTTATTTCTATATATATATCTGTGCATCATATGCTCCGGTTATCTATTGCTTTGTAACTTAGTGGTATGAAAATGGTCATTTATTATCATCATTTCTCACTTTTCTGGGAGCTGATGAACTCGGCAAGGCATTCCCTCTGAGTGACCCTCATGTAGATGCAAACAGACTGTAGCTGGGGCTGGAGTCTCCTCAAAGGCATCCTCTCTAAAGTGTCTGGTGATTGACACTGGCTGTCAGCCAGAACACCAGCCTGTGCCTGTGCCCTCTCACTTGAGCTCTTTCACAGTGTTCTGGGAGGAGGCATCTCAAGAGGAAGTGCCAGGCAGAACCTGTGTTTCCTCTTCTAGTCAGCTTTGGAAGTTGTGCATCTTCCCTTCTACCACATTCTTTACAGGTTAATTAAGGCTAGCTCCTATTTAATGAGAGGGGAATTAGACAAGATGAGTGTCAGAGAACCTGTGGACATGTTTTAAAACCATCACCAAACATTTTAATGAATAACATTTTTCAAATTGAGATTGTACTGTATATAGAAGTTTTTTTAAAAAAATTTGAAGTTTCGCTAAATAGATAATATTCTTTGATTTCCAAGTTAACTGTTTCTTGTATGTTCATATGATTTTGGTACATACTGGTAGAAGACTTTTGAACTAAAACTGCAGGATCCCGCAACTCATGGAGATTCTGTATTATTAATATAGCAAATAATAGCAATTTTAGGAAAGAACTTGGATATTGTGTTCAGAAAGACGTGCATTTAAGTGCAGGCTCTGATGTTCACTAGCTGATCTTAGACAAATTAATTTCACTAAGGCTTTATTTCCTTTTTTTTTTAAACAGAAATAATATTGACGCCTTCCTTACAGGGATGTTGATAGCATAAGTAGGGGAAAGCGTGGGAAACTCTGACCATATGACTGTCCTGTCATAAGGGCTTGCTGGTTTGCACACACATACAACATACACACATACATATAGGAAAGCAAATTGTTTTATTTTATTTACTGATGAAAAGTTTTAAAGTACTTTTGGTAATAAGTTAAAATTTTAAAAAGTTTTGCTTTTCCATGTCTATGAAATAGCTCACTTTTTACTTTGATTTTAGGTAAGAAGCAAAATAAAAATAATCTAATTAAGGGAATTTTAAATATTATTCAAATTCATAAGGCTCATCCTTGCCTCAGGGCCTTTGCACTTGCTGTTCCTTCAGCCTGGGATGCTCTGTTTCTGAAAAGCTTTTTGGTGTCTTTTTACATCTCTGCTAAAGGTCACTTTTTTAGTGGGGTCTTCTCTATCAGTTTTTCTTCTTTCTATTCTTTTAATCAAACTCTTATAAGATTAACCTGCTTTATTTTTTTATTGTTATCTTGTTTATTTGTTTATCATGTCTTCTTTTGCTCCAAAGAGTAGGGACTTTATCTGGCATGATCTCCATAGTACCCTAGCACCTAGAATATTGCCTGGTACATTAGAGGTGCCTGGTAAGTATTTTTTCTTTTGAATGAGTGGACACATTTCTTCATTTGCCTATTCACTGTGATACCTATTGCAGATTATGTACAACTGTGTTTAGCGTATTATAGATTATGTAGAACTCTGTTTATGATACAAACAAAACATCTTACAGCAAATAGCATTAAGCATATGAAATGTAAATTTCATGGTGTTGTGTTTTACTTGTTACAGGAAGAGTTGTTTCAGAATCCTCGTGCAGTAGATATTGAATCTGAAGACTTCTGCAGCCTGCCCCCTGAAATCAAGCATGAAATCTTGACTGATATGAAAGAATTTACTAAGCGAAGAAGAACATTATTTGAAGCAATGCCAGAGGTGAAATATACAACAGCCATTAATGTGTAGAATTGACAACTGCAGCACAATTTTTCTTCAGCTAAAAGAGAAAATTGATAAGCATTACTTATACAATATCTGTTTTCAGTAAACAGCATTTATGTGTCTCAAGAGATCCTATGAAACATCATATATTTATAAGTTTGAACTTAAAAATGCTTACTCAAAAAAGCTCTTCTTGATTTTCCACCCAAAATCAGGTCTTGTCTCCTGCTCTGTGATGTCCCTATAGTTCTTAGCACCCAAATATGCCTCCCTTACTCTCCTGTATATTTTCAGCACCTAGGACAGTATCTTTCACATAGCAAGTACTCAGTATATGCATAGTGGTTTAATTCTTAGGTTAATTCGTAAAGTTATTTTAACCCATAGTATACATTATAAAATACTCGTAGTAATATAGAACCTAATCGCACTGGAAAAGTTTGTTCTAACTGGAAATTTCAGGTATCTCTCTGCTGCTGGGTTAGAAATGCAGTCAGATCTCCATCTTCCCTCTCCCTCTTTCTGGACAATGGCACTTAGGAATTTAGTGCTAAATTTCTTAACTTAGAGCATCTGATGATGGCTCCACAGCCACAGAAGCCTAAAGTGGGGTATTGTGTGGAGTTGGATTTCGTCGAGCATGTCACCTAATCATGCTACACCATTATTACTGTTTCTAGTTGGTGAATGAGTTTTGTTTTTCTTTCTACTGCTGCCACCTATTATTTCTAAAATCATTTTCCTTTAACTCACTGTAGGACAGATTACAAATTTTTGCAGCATTGTTACTCCTAATGAATGGATGTGGTATTATTTTTTTATAGACTTTTGAACATTTCTTAAATTGATACCAAATATATGAAAAAAGGCAGGAGATATTTATTTTCCCATCACTCCTTTCTATTTTTCCATAAAGAATGTGGACATAGGAAAATGCTAAGGTGTACAGAAATGATATACAAAAGACAGAAGTAAATTTATTTTCATTTCAGGGGAAAAATCCAAGCTTAGTCTGTCAACTAGGCATTTTATTTCTTGAGTGTAAAAGGATCTTTGGCTGGTCTTTGAAGAAATAGAACTTGGTTTCTTTAAACAACAATGGGAAGGAATGGGAGAAAGATTTACTCTACTTTATTCTCTTTCTGCCACCATAGAGCCTGTGAGGTCGGTAGACTAGAGTTTACAGTTTCTTCATTTTTGGAATGGAGATAATGATATTTGTCTCATCAGTGGTTGAGAATAAAATGGGATAATATATATATAAAAGCAGGTAGAGGAATACCTTACACAGGAAATGTTTTATAAATGTTAACTATTATTAATAACAGTGATTGCTGTGATTTATTGTGTGTCTCTTATGCACCCGGGACTGTGCTGTGTACTTTACTTGCATATTTACTTGATTTCTAGAAAGTTTTCCATTAAGCCATAATCAAAATGTCACAGTGCCTGGCATTTACATGCTTAATACACATTTTTTGAATCAATGATTAAATCATAAACAGTCTTTTCCATCTTCCAGCAAAATCCACGGTTTCTGTTTCTTCTACCCAATTCTTTTATTTTAAAGATTATATTAAGTTATAGTTTTTCCCTAAGTATTCAAATTTTACTTTTATGAGTGAAAATACTACCAGTGGAAAAAATCAATTGCAATATGGTAATATTATCTGTATTTAATATAAAAATTTTATTTATTTTGCTTTAGGAGTCCAATGACTTTTCACAGTACCAGCTCAAAGGCTTACTTAAAAAAAACTATCTAAACCAACACATAGAAAATGTCCAAAAGGAAATGAATCAGCAACATTCTGGACAAATCCAAAGGCAATATGAAGATGAAGGGGGCTTTTTGAAGGAGGTAGAGTCAAGGAGAGTGGTCTCTGAAGACACGTCACATTATATTTTGATAAAAGGTATTGGACACTATCACTTATTTGATGATTAAAGACCAAAAATACATTGTATCTCTGAAGTCTGTAAACTAGGAGTGCCCGACCCTTGGGTTGTGATTGGTTTCAGTCCGTGTCCTGTTAGGAACCAAGTCACACACCAGGAAGTGAGCAGCTGGCGAATGAGTGAAGCTTCATTTGTATTTGTGGCCGCTTCCCAGCGCTAGCATCGCCGCCTCAGCTCCACCTGAGATCATCAGGCATTAGATTCTTAAAGTAGCACCGGTCCGTGGTGCCAAAAAGGTTGGGGACCACTGCTATAAATTACCATCTCTGGGTAATATTATGACGTCCTACCTATGCAATAGTAATTGTATGTAGTCATTAATGGAATTGCCTACTATTTT
>NW_011888864.1:3860799-3867936 GCF_000151845.1 Pteropus vampyrus | reverse complement strand
TGGCTCCACAGCCACAGAAGCCTAAAGTGGGGTATTGTGTGGAGTTGGATTTCGTCGAGCATGTCACCTAATCATGCTACACCATTATTACTGTTTCTAGTTGGTGAATGAGTTTTGTTTTTCTTTCTACTGCTGCCACCTATTATTTCTAAAATCATTTTCCTTTAACTCACTGTAGGACAGATTACAAATTTTTGCAGCATTGTTACTCCTAATGAATGGATGTGGTATTATTTTTTTATAGACTTTTGAACATTTCTTAAATTGATACCAAATATATGAAAAAAGGCAGGAGATATTTATTTTCCCATCACTCCTTTCTATTTTTCCATAAAGAATGTGGACATAGGAAAATGCTAAGGTGTACAGAAATGATATACAAAAGACAGAAGTAAATTTATTTTCATTTCAGGGGAAAAATCCAAGCTTAGTCTGTCAACTAGGCATTTTATTTCTTGAGTGTAAAAGGATCTTTGGCTGGTCTTTGAAGAAATAGAACTTGGTTTCTTTAAACAACAATGGGAAGGAATGGGAGAAAGATTTACTCTACTTTATTCTCTTTCTGCCACCATAGAGCCTGTGAGGTCGGTAGACTAGAGTTTACAGTTTCTTCATTTTTGGAATGGAGATAATGATATTTGTCTCATCAGTGGTTGAGAATAAAATGGGATAATATATATATAAAAGCAGGTAGAGGAATACCTTACACAGGAAATGTTTTATAAATGTTAACTATTATTAATAACAGTGATTGCTGTGATTTATTGTGTGTCTCTTATGCACCCGGGACTGTGCTGTGTACTTTACTTGCATATTTACTTGATTTCTAGAAAGTTTTCCATTAAGCCATAATCAAAATGTCACAGTGCCTGGCATTTACATGCTTAATACACATTTTTTGAATCAATGATTAAATCATAAACAGTCTTTTCCATCTTCCAGCAAAATCCACGGTTTCTGTTTCTTCTACCCAATTCTTTTATTTTAAAGATTATATTAAGTTATAGTTTTTCCCTAAGTATTCAAATTTTACTTTTATGAGTGAAAATACTACCAGTGGAAAAAATCAATTGCAATATGGTAATATTATCTGTATTTAATATAAAAATTTTATTTATTTTGCTTTAGGAGTCCAATGACTTTTCACAGTACCAGCTCAAAGGCTTACTTAAAAAAAACTATCTAAACCAACACATAGAAAATGTCCAAAAGGAAATGAATCAGCAACATTCTGGACAAATCCAAAGGCAATATGAAGATGAAGGGGGCTTTTTGAAGGAGGTAGAGTCAAGGAGAGTGGTCTCTGAAGACACGTCACATTATATTTTGATAAAAGGTATTGGACACTATCACTTATTTGATGATTAAAGACCAAAAATACATTGTATCTCTGAAGTCTGTAAACTAGGAGTGCCCGACCCTTGGGTTGTGATTGGTTTCAGTCCGTGTCCTGTTAGGAACCAAGTCACACACCAGGAAGTGAGCAGCTGGCGAATGAGTGAAGCTTCATTTGTATTTGTGGCCGCTTCCCAGCGCTAGCATCGCCGCCTCAGCTCCACCTGAGATCATCAGGCATTAGATTCTTAAAGTAGCACCGGTCCGTGGTGCCAAAAAGGTTGGGGACCACTGCTATAAATTACCATCTCTGGGTAATATTATGACGTCCTACCTATGCAATAGTAATTGTATGTAGTCATTAATGGAATTGCCTACTATTTTACCAACCCACTTTAACATTGACTAATGAATTAACTCTTAGTTGCTGATTAAATGAAAATGTATAACTTCATTTATGAGAACCATTATATTGTTATTTGTGTTACTAGAAGTATATTGTTATACTGTAAAACTATATAGTAAGAATGTTTTAATTTTTTTAAGGTATACAAGCTGAGAAAATTGCAGAAGTGGATTCAGAGTCTTTTCCATCTTCCAGCAAAATGCATAGCATGTCTTTTGACACAAAGTCATCTCCTTGTGAAAAACTGAAGCCAGAGAAGGAATCTGGTGCTACCCCTCCTTCTCCAAGAACTTTACTGGCTATGGAAGCTGCCATGCTGCCAAGCTCTGAAGAAGAGTTGGAGAGTGAGACTCAAAGGCAATATAATAAGAGGAATGCATCTGCTACTGTAGATGGAGGCTCCATATCACCACTGACTCTCCTAGCTATTCAGAAAGCTCTTGATGATGATGAGGATGTGAAAGTGCATGTTGAGAACGATGTGAAGATGGGTGGGTCAGGAGCGAAAAAACTGCTCGTGAACAGTTCTGATGAGGAAGCTGATGAAGGACTTAAAAAGAGAGATGAAAAAGGAATGCTGTTGACAACAATGCCTGATTCAGCCAGTGTGAACTTTGTGGAGGAATGTGTAACCAGCACTAATAATAAAAAAGAGCTGGCAGATTCAGCTCCTTCGTCAAGTACTGTCATTTGTCAAGGTAGTGAATCTAATGTTCCAAAAGAACAAATGTCATTTATTCACATGGTTAATGAAGGCTTTCAGACAAGTGATGAGCCTGCAGTTAGTGATAGGAAAGATCCATTTCCTTTAGAGAAAACAGTGGTTATACACAGGAATGCGTCTGGGCTCCAGAGTGAAAGAGGACTGACATCAACACCTCTGACAAGTCCAAATGCTGTGTCAGGGAATGAAATATATACCAAAGTGCTTGAGTTACAGCAAGATCTTTGTCCATCTGAGAATAAATATAATTCTAGTCTTTCAAGTGATGATGAAACAGAATGTGAAAAATATTCTGCTTCTGAAGTTACTGGCACTGTCAGTTTGCAAGAAGCAAGTAACACACTAAGTGTTCCTTCAGAGGCAACAAGTAACTTAGAAAATGCAGTATCGTTTAATGGTAAAGAGTGTGAGAATTTCCTGAAAACCATCCAAGAACGTGAGACGATGAAATCTGCAGGCCAGGATTGCATTTCAATTCCAAAGTTCATGGAACCAACGGAAATTTCTGAAGAAAGTGAATCTGATGGTAGGTGCTTGTTCTCTTTTGGAGATTTCACGTCTGTAGGAACTGCGAGTTTCTTTAGTGTGGTCCAGTTCTCATTCTGTTCAGGTGATGAACTAGACTCAGAAAGGTAAAATGACTTTATCAAGGACACACTGCTAGTAATAGAATCTTGCCCTTTCCTGTTTTGCTGTTCTTTGTTGTTTTTAAAGGGAAGGAGTGCCTTAATTGGAGAAGGTAAAGCGAGTTTCCTTTTAGTTCTTTTAACTTTTATTTTGAAATAATTACAAGCTTAAAAAAGTCAAAAGAATATTGCAAAACATTCAGGTTCCTTCACCCAGTACCTGAGCTGCTAGCATTTTACATTTGCCTTATCATATCTCTCTGCCTGCCTGTCTCTATATGTACATACACATCTATATCTATATCTGTACACACTTTTATGCGGTCCTTATAATTCATAGATCCTTATAATTCATAGATTCCGTATTTGCAAAATTACCTACTCACTAAAATTTATTTGTAACCCCAGAATCAATACTCATAACTGTTGATGGTCATTTGCAAACACTCATATAGAATAGCTAAAAATTTGAGATGCCACACCATTCTCAGCTGAGGTTGAGCAAGGTGGCACTCTGCCTTCTTGTTTTAGCTCTCCTACAGAGATGACCAGAGGGTAGAGATAGAAGAGAGCAGTACAGTGTAGACCAAGAAGCTCTGGGCCAATTGCAT
Organism: Pteropus vampyrus; assembly: GCF_000151845.1. Lineage (NCBI taxonomy): Eukaryota > Metazoa > Chordata > Mammalia > Chiroptera > Pteropodidae > Pteropus > Pteropus vampyrus. The sequence continues at coordinate 3,864,234 of NW_011888864.1, read as the reverse complement.
AGGGTTTGGATCTCAGCTCTGGCACTAGTTAGTAGGGTGGCCCCAGGCAAATCTCTTAATACTCCTGAACCTTGTTTTCTTGTTTGTACAATAAAGAAAATAGAATTTACCAAGATGGGTTGTATGTAGAGTTTAAGGTTATAAATGTACTTCCTATAGGAGTAAAGGTTCAATATTCATATGTGTAGGGTCCTCAGTGACTTTATAGAACATAACTGCTGCAAATAAAAAGACAACTGTACACGCCCTCCCTCACACACAGTTTTTTTTTCCTAGTGTCTTCCAGGTTTCTTTACTTTAGGGTCGCTGTTTCCCCTTTGTAATTGATAAGTATTTTATGGAAAGGAATTTGGGGGCTATATAAATATATCATTCCTGGACAAACCTTCACTCACTTATTCTAGCATCCATAGATGATTTCTACCTGAATAAATTGTGCTGTGATAGTTGCCAAATGGTGGTTTTCCAACTCCCTCATTTTTTATATATTTATTAGTTGGCATTCTATTTAAGGAAAATCTTTCCTTTCTCCTCATTTATTATTATGTTTTTAATCAGTCTAGACTCATGGATTCCTATTTATTTGGTTATGTATTACCATACTTTATTTTGTTGCTCAAATTGTCCTAGCTTTGGCCAGTGGCTCCCATAACTTACAATTCCAAGACAATGGCCAAGATGTTCCAGGTTTAACTTGTATTTTCCTTGCCCTTCCCTGAAACTAGCCATTTCACCAAGGAGCCCTGGTTCCTTGTAAGGGCATGATATTTAGAGATTAAGATCGGAGGGGCTGAGTGTGCTCATTGTTATTGGGGTGTCATTGCTTTAGGACCTCTTAGCAACAGAGCCAGAAAATATATTTATATACACATATGTACACACATCTAATTTATCTATATATTCATAAATTTACACTGATATCTGTAGTTCCATTTCAATATCACAGATTTCATTCTAGCCTCTACCTTCTTTGTAATTTCCTTAACAATGAGAAATCTTTTTGCTTATTCTCTACTTAGAACCATCTCCTGATCCCACTGGCCTCTTCCGTGGCTAAGGATGTCCCCTTGCCCCAGCCTCCAGGCCCTGAGAAACCCTACCCCCTCTATCCTCAGACTGAACCCTCTCTGCCTGAAGGAAAGGAAAGGAATCAATACATATTTTTTAAAGAAAAGAAAAAGACATGGGAGAGGAGCGAAAGAAAGTGGAAGAGGAAGAGCTGTTTCTTCAGAGTTCTTATCCAGGGTTTTTTTCTCACTAAGTCACAGCTTTATTCTTTGCTATGTTTATAGTGAAATTGCATAAAAACTTATTTTACAAACTACATGCTTATTTACATACCCTAGTAATTCTCCTTTTTGAATTTTAAAACAATATTAGTTAATTTAAAGAATTTATTTGTGTAGATATGCAATACGTAGGTCTTTGAAAGCTTGGTACCTAATTGAAAGACAGTGTCAGTTGATTTAATTGAAAAGGCTTATTTTGAAGTTATAGACATTATTAAATTTATTTAATAGTAATATACTATTACATGTTTCTATTACATTTAGATCTTTTTCTCATTTTTCATTACACTTTGGAAAGCTCTTGATGATTTCAGGAAAATTTCGATTTTCAGCTGTAAATAAAGTGACCCTATTATTTTGGTACAGGAAGTTTCATTGAAGTGCACAGTATAATTAGTGATGATGAACCTCAAGCCAATTTAGCCGAAGCTTTCAAACCTCCCTCTGGACAAGATGAAGAGGAACTGATAGGAACTAAGAAAGAAGAAGCCACTGGTGACTCCGAGGGCCTCCTAAGAGACAACTCCGAAAGTGAGGCCTTGAATATTGAGCCACAGGAGGAGACTGAAGAAAATGCAGACAGTTCTTTCAATGAATGGCAAGATATTAATTTGGTAATAATATTACATTATGCTTTAACTTATTGCTAAGGAAACCCATTAAGTAGTTTCTGAGTTTTTAGTAGTTACTGGGTGAATAGTCATTAGCTGTTTGCATGTATGTTCTTGTTCTTGCTGATGGCTCCTTTTTTATGTAGATTGCTGTCTGGAGTAGTTTCTACTTTTACTGTGATTTAGTGAGGGAACTCTAAAGATATCACAGACTTGCTCAGAAATCCAAGTGGAAAACGTCATAAGGAGAAAAACTTGTTGGTAAATTCAGTCAGACTAAATGCAGGCTTTTATAAGAAGTGAATTTAATTGGATTATGAACATAATTATCTACAAATGAAATTATTTTCTAGGAGGAGCTGGAAACTCTGGAGAGTAACCTTTTAGTACAACAGAATTCATTGAAAGCTCAAAAACAGCAGCAAGAACGGATTGCTGCTACTGTTACAGGACAGATGTTTTTGGAAAGCCAGGTAAGTGTACCAACTTGTGCCTGTTTTAATAACACCTGCTGATATTTTCACTCAGTCAGATTCCCTGAGAGGGTGTGTTAAATGAAATGTTTAAGCACTCCTTCCATTTTTGGGTCAAGGCCAGGTATTACATTTCAGCAGAGGTCATTGTGTATCTGTAACTCTTCAGGAACTTCTTCGCCTGTTTGGAATTCCCTACATCGAGGCTCCCATGGAAGCAGAGGCTCAGTGCGCCATCCTGGATCTGACTGATCAAACTTCTGGAACAATCACTGATGATAGTGATATTTGGCTGTTTGGAGCACGACATGTCTATAAGAACTTTTTTAGCAAAAACAAGTTTGTAGAATATTACCAATATGTGGACTTTCACAACCAATTAGGTAAGACTTCAGAGTACAATTACTTCCTGAAATTTACCTTCAGAATGTGTATTTTTAATTTTTCTTTCCAAGAGACTAATTTGGTGCATCAGTGGAAATGGAGTGTCTGTAAAAGTGTTCATATAAGTGGTCTTTTGCTTATTAGAGAAATAGAATTTTAAAATTAGAATTAAGGAATTAAAATCCTAATATTTTCAGGTGTTTTCTGCAGTTTAATCATCTGATCTGGTTAGACGTTGACTGATTACTTGAGATCTCAAGAGTGAACCAAAGGTGGTCAAAAGAGGAGGAAAGTAGAAGGCACTGCTGCTGGAACCATGAATCTCATGGCCATATAGTGGTGTTTCTGGCAGTCTTTCATTCTCCCATTCATGCAACAAATATATGTTGAGTAATTCCTATATGCCTGTTGTTCCTGGCAGTCGGGAAACAGAGAATAAAACAGTGTAGTAGAAGAAACAGTTGATAAAAAAAAATACATAAACCATAATTCGATAGTAGATGATATGTGCCATATAGAAAAATAAAGCAGTGAAAGAGAGTCACAGGAAGTGCATGTACTGTTTTATATAGAATTGTGGTCAGGAAAAACTTTACCAATAGATAACTTTTGGTCTGGGGTCTAAAAGAAAGAGAAAGCAAGTGTTATAGCTATTTTAGGGATGAGCATGTCAGACAA
>NW_011888864.1:3857028-3859319 GCF_000151845.1 Pteropus vampyrus | reverse complement strand
GAATTATGTTCCTTCAAAATTCATACATTGTAATCTTAACCCTGGTACCTCAGAATGTGGCCGTATTTGGACATAGAGTGTTTAAAGAGGTGATTATTAAATGAGGTTATTAGAGTGGACCCTAATCTGATCTGACTGAAGAGGAGATTAGGACATAGAGGGAAGAGGGAAGACCATGTGAAGACACGTGGAGAAGACGACCGTCTGCAGGCCAAGGCGAGAGGCCTTTGGAAGAAACTAACCCTGCCAACACCTTGATTTCAGACTTCTAGCCTCCAGAATTGTGACGAAATAAATTCCCGTTGTTTAAGTCACCCAGTCTGGGTACTTTGTTGTGGCAATCTGAACAAACTGAAAGAGTGGCCAGTGTGAGTGAATGAGGAGGAGAATGGCAAGAGTTAATATCAGAGAGGAAGGAGGAGACCCAAACCAAGTAGGATCTATTGTGCTGTAGAAGAGATTTGTGAGGTGGATTGGGTCTGTGATGTGAGAAAAGAACAGTCAAGGAAGACTCCCCATGCTGAGCAGTTGTTAGAATGGACTTACCAGTAATGAGGTGAGGGAGACCAGGACAGGAACAGTTGGAGCGGAAGAGGGGAAGATCCAGGTCTTCCTGGATCTGTTATATCTGAAATGCCCATTAGACATCCAAATGGAGATGTTAAGGTGATAGTTGAGTATGTATGACTGGTTTGAAGGAGAAATCCAGGCTAGATAGCTAAATTTGTGGGTCAGAGTAAATGATATTTAAAGCTGTGAGGATGGATGAAACTTTAAAATTCTTAACAGAGTGTCATTTAAAAAAAGAATATTTTCAAATAGGAAATTTGATGAGTATATGTATGTATAGTTTATATAATAAAATATAGATGCTATGTAATAAGTATTTACAAAGTAACATTTTAAATTCGAAAATACATAATAGTTTTTGCTCTTTATAGGATTGGACCGGAACAAATTAATAAATTTGGCTTATTTGCTTGGAAGTGATTACACAGAAGGAATACCAACTGTAGGTTGTGTTACAGCCATGGAAATTCTCAATGAATTCCCTGGACATGGTCTGGAACCTCTCCTAAAATTCTCGTAAGTTCTTTCTTATTTTTTTAATTCAGATATTTATATAAATACCCATATTAACAAACAGAACTATTATTCCTGCCATGAACTGTCACAAATCATTGTTCATTGAGAAAATAGGAGGAGATATTGGTTGGGTTACTAAAGTTTGTTTTCACTTTTCTAGAATCCCGATAAAATCAGGGACTGTTGTTTGTTTGTTTGTGTGTTTGTTTTTAAATTGCTGCCAGACTTATTCTAAGTCAAGGATACAAAGCCAGTCCTGTGGGATTTCTTAGGTGTGTAGAAGTTGCTGTTTCATTCTTCATATGTCTGTCGAGTAGCTACTTTGTGTCCGACACTGTGTTAGGCTGGGATAGGAAAGATGACTAAGTCGGGACCATTCCCTCAAGTAACTCCCACACTCTTGGAAGTGACAGAGAAATATACATACTCGTGCTTCTGTAAGTTGAGTGTTCAGAAAGAGGTGGGCCAGAGAGGGGCATAGAAATGTAATGCCAGGAACTTGATATCAGGCACTCCTATCCCTTTTCTTACTGCATGTATACGGCAATGTATTCAGTAGTAGGGTTGCATTCCACACAGAACTCAGAGTTGCCCTCTACTTGGGGTACACTTTTCAATTTTGGAGATTTTGAGATGGTGGTAGTTGCGAGTATGTCTGTGAAAGCAGTTCTTTCTTAAGATTGCCCCTTGATGGCATCTTTTTTAAAAATTTGAAATTTATTCATATACCATAAATTTCACTCTTTTAAAGTGTACAATTCAGTGGCTTTTAGTCTTTTCATGAGATTGTGATGACATCTTTTAACTATCAGTTTGTCGTGAGATACTGTTTGAAAGCTGATTACTTAATTTAGTTCTCTTCAGTTGTATCTCCTGTGTTTGATATATCTAGGATATTCTGGTCTGAAGAATCAGTGATTAGAATTAAAACTTAAATACAAAATTATTTTAATGATCGCTGTCCTGCAGCCTTAGCACAAATACCAGTGTATTTTATTTTATGCTTTCTTTGTCACTCTTTTCATAATTTTGTTGTTTGTTTATACTGCAGATAAGTTATTAGATAGCTTGTAGTTCATGGTATTTAAATAACTTGAAAAACTACAAATAATGCATACTAGAAATATTAGAAAATATGTATTAAAAAGATTACAATTAACATTTTGGTTTATATAATTTTAGACTTTGCACAGTGTACTCATACA
>NW_011888864.1:3833001-3856978 GCF_000151845.1 Pteropus vampyrus | reverse complement strand
CTATCAGTTTGTCGTGAGATACTGTTTGAAAGCTGATTACTTAATTTAGTTCTCTTCAGTTGTATCTCCTGTGTTTGATATATCTAGGATATTCTGGTCTGAAGAATCAGTGATTAGAATTAAAACTTAAATACAAAATTATTTTAATGATCGCTGTCCTGCAGCCTTAGCACAAATACCAGTGTATTTTATTTTATGCTTTCTTTGTCACTCTTTTCATAATTTTGTTGTTTGTTTATACTGCAGATAAGTTATTAGATAGCTTGTAGTTCATGGTATTTAAATAACTTGAAAAACTACAAATAATGCATACTAGAAATATTAGAAAATATGTATTAAAAAGATTACAATTAACATTTTGGTTTATATAATTTTAGACTTTGCACAGTGTACTCATACAGTTTATATATATATGCATTTGACCCTAAAACCACATGCGTTTGAACTGCATGGATCTACATATATGTGGATTTTTTAAAAATAAATATGCAGTTAAACCTCTATCACAGGTTTCGTATCTGTGGATTCAGCCAACCATAGATCAAAAACAGTATTTTTGATCTGTGTTTGGGAATTGGCGGATACAGAGGGCCAGCTCTATGCATCGTTCTGTGCCATTTTATGTAAGGAACTTGAGCATCCACAGATTTTGGTATCTACACTGGATCCTGGAACTAGTCCCCCTCGTATACCGAAGGACGACTGTAGTTAAGTTTTTGGGGAGTCAAAAGTTATATGTGGATTTTCGAATGTGCAGGGGTTAGTGCCCCTAACACACACACACATGTATACTCATGTAAGTGTGTTATTTTTTTCTACAAGAAAGAGACGATGCCATTATATATACTTTATATGTTACTTGAACTCATTTCGTGATAGAACAAGGCGCATATCATCAATGTATAGATTTATGTCATTGTTTCGATAACTCCATAGTAATCCTTTGACATTGTCATGATTAATTTAATTAAATGCCTATTGTTGTTTCTGTTTTTTTTTTTTTTTAAGTGTAAACAAACATTGATTTGGATGCCCTTATCTTTAGGTTCCTATCTGCTTATTATTTTAGGATAAGTGAAAATGATATGTAACATTTCAGTTTGGTGTCCTGATTATTTGAGTGATTTTTTTTTTTCATTTTTATTAACATTTGCATTTCTGATTTAGTGCCTCGCCATTTTTATGCCATTTTTCTTTACTTTCAGCAGTTTTCGATTGTTGCTAGTTGAATGGTTTACATTTTTAGAGTCAGCTTTAGCAATTTTTGCCTTTGATCTTCTAGCTTGTCAATGACAGATGGAGGCAGCTTCAGCAGTGCATAGATCAGGAGCATTAGAACAAATACAGAGGTAAAGAGCGAGAGAACCAGTGGAAAAGCAGTAAAATTGATAATGTTGCCTTGCTTTCTTCTCTGCTTCTCCCTTCTCCTGATCAGACTAGCTACTCTCCCTTTTAAAGTAGAGCTTCTCTATGCCAGCAGGCTGAATTTAGCCCAGTTGTGTTTGGTTTGGCTTACAGTGTGCTCTTTTTTTCTTTTGAATTGGCTGCCAACATTTAAGTTTGGGGAAATTTCACAGATAATTTTGGATTCTCTTAGGGGAAAATGAGATCCGAAAATACTGTTTCCAAATCCTAAATAAGCCCCTAACAGCTGGGGCTGAGAACTGCAATTCCACCCTACTGACTAGGCCAGGGCACAAATCCTTCAGTTTTATCACAAGCACTACCACTCTCTATTGTGTCCCCCAGAGTTCAGCTGATTGGCAGATGCCATCTTTCATCTTTATGTTAAGTGCCTGTTCCTCTTCCTTTAAGGAAACATGATCGTTTTTTGTTTTGTTGAGCTCATAGCGTGTTGTGCTGATCCTCCTAACTGGCAATTATGATGACTATTCCAAAGACAAAAATTCAAAAAGAAGTAGGGGAGAAATGTAGGTATGTTCTTCTCAGTGCATGCTTGGGAACAATACTGTAAAACTGATGAAGAAAGATCTTTTTTTCCTTTTTGCATTTTGATTCTACAATGAAGTCTGTAGTTAGTTCTTTTTAACACTAGATGGCACTCCTGCATTGAAGTGAAACAATGGCTGAGGACTCAAATCTGAGTCAGTTGCTAATAATAATAAGTACGTGAAACAGTGTACCATGAGATGTAGGGTTTTTTTAGGTTCCATTGAATGCACATATCTGTGAGGGTTATATTTTTAACGTTTACGCCATTCATTTGTTTTAATTGTATAAATTCTTCTGATTCTCTGTTGCTGCATTATAAGCCACCTTAAACCTCAATGACTTTAGACAGCAACAGTTATTGATTTTGATCATGAATCCACAGTTTGGTCATGGATGTGTCATCTCTGTTGCATGTGTGTTGGGGCAGCTTAGTTGGATTAGAGGATCCACTTGAGATGACTCACACACATGGCTGGCAAGTGGTGCTATCACAGAGGAACTCGGGCATAACTGAGCTGGTGGCCTTGGATCTTCTCTATCTAGACCTCTTTACAAGCTGGGCCTTCCTCAGAGCATGTTGGCTGCTTCCAAGGCAAATTTTCCAAGAGGCAGGCTGTGGAAACTGTAGGCTCTGAGGGCCCGTAACAGTGTCACTTCCTCAGTCACAGAGCCCACCTGGCTCAGGGGGAGGGGATATTGACCCCACTTCTTGAAGGGAGGAGAGCCAAAGAATGTGTGACTATCTTTAACCTGTCATTATAATTGCTGTTCATAATGGAAAGTTGAAAAATGAATAAAATATAAAGAAGAAAATGGATGGCTATATTCTTATTTAGAGCATTGCCTAGCACACAGAGAAATAGTAGTTGCTTAAATATCTGTTTACTTTTTCCTTTCTTTCTCCACTTTATACATTTTTTTTCAAAATTGGGAGCATAGTCTATGTAGAAGTATGTCCAGCATTTTTAAAATTCAACATGTTCTTGGCATTTTTACATCTTATTAAATATTCTTGGGTCTATTATTGTAGCTGATTCAAGGTAAATAATATAGGTGTATTACTTCCATTTTACCTCTGAGAAAGAGACCCACAGAAGTTGTGACTTTTTTGTGTGTATGGGCTCTGGAGGGAGATTGTCAGGGTCTGACTGTACCAATTCCAGCTATGAAATCTTGACTTCTGTTTGAGTTCAGTTTCCTTGTCTGTGAAGTGAAGAGAATGATAGACCTGTGCTCATGAGATAATTGGGCGTGTAGAACAGTTAACCCTGTGCAAAGCACAGAGCAAGCTTTAATCGGTGTTTGCTGTTATTATCTATTGTGGTTAATATCACTAAAAATAATAACATTGTGGTATTTTGTAAGTTATAAGATTTGTTTTGGAGTTTATGTCACCTAATTTTAAGTTTAGCTCTTCATCTGCAGTGCATCTTCTATGATATCTTATTGCTTTATAAAGACTTGTTTCCTTTGCTTTATAGAGAGTGGTGGCATGAAGCTCAAAAAAATAAGAAGATAAGACCTAATCCTTATGACACCAAAGTGAAAAAAAAATTAAGAAAGTTGCAGCTCTCACCTGGCTTTCCTAACCCAGCTATTGCAGACGCCTACCTGAAACCTGTTGTGGATGACTCCAAGGGATCATTTCTGTGGGGGAAACCTGATCTTGACAAAATTAGAGAATATCCTTTTACTGAAAACATAAGGGAACATTGAGCCAGATATGTATTTTGATTTAAAACTTATGTAACATGAACTTGGATCAGTTTTTTCTTAATATTCCATTTATCTAAGATGCTCCCTTTAGTTCTTCTTCCTCCTTAGGTTTTTTCTTTTGGTGGTAAAAGGCACATAAAATTTATCTTCTTAACCATTTTGGTATACAATTCAGTGATATTAAGACATTCATTCACATTGTTCCGCAGCTATCACCACTGTTCATCCCTATCACTCTTTTCATCTTGTAGAACTGAAACTCTATACCCATTAAACCATAACTCCTTATTTTCTCTTCTCCCATCCTCTGGCATCCTGCATTTTGTCTCTATGATTTTGACTCTTCTAAGTATCTCATATAAGTGGAGTCATATAGCATTGGTCTTTTTGCGTCTGGCTTATTTCACTGAGCGTAACGTCCTCAAGCTTTATCCATGTTGTAGCATGTATCAGAATTTCCTTTCTTTTGAAGACTAAATAATATTCTATTATATGTATATCTGTTGTTTATCCATTTATCTGTTGATGGAAGCAACTTGGGTCGCTTCCACATTCGAGCTATTGTGAGTAATATCCTTAGTTTTAAGGAGGATCTTTATTTGAAATAGGTAGTGGTAAGCATTCAGAGATTTAACCATATACTTAAATATTATTTTTTTTGAAAGAATGGAAAAATAATTCTTTTTATTACTGATTTTCATTTTTGCATATTTAAATAATCATTGATTAGATGTTTAAAAGTTTGCAATACAGTTAATCTAACTACAGTTTTTTTCTTTCAAAGAAATATATATGATATCTACAACTTGTTTTTATTGTAGGTTAACCTTTTTTCATAGTCATAAGTCTTAGATGTCCTAAAATGAGAGTTGGTTATATTTTATCTTAGAGGATATTAAGAAGAACATAATGCCAGGTGACTTTGTTGAAGTTATTTGTTTTGTTACTCTTTCATTTACCACATAGCATCTTTATAAATATGAAAATCTTTGGAGATATAAAGAATGGAATCAAGGATGGGTTATTTGGACCTTTTTATTTATCACTTGTTTAAATATCTTTTGAAACATTTATAAGTCTTAACTGCCTGCATATTTTGTCAGCGGTATTTTGGCTGGAACAGGACGAAGACTGATGAGTCTCTGTTTCCCGTGTTAAAGCAACTGAACGCTCAGCAGGTAATCATGGTGGCTCTTTTCCTAAGTTCAGGACAAAAAGTAAACTTAGGAAGGCTATGAGAGCCAGTTGTTAAAGACTAGTTACTCTTTTATTTTAGGGCATGTAACATACATTTTTAAATGATTATACTTCAGATAACAGAACAGAGGAAAACAAAAAAAGAAAAATTGGACTTGTTTTTCATTTTCTAATGTCACCCTTAGGGCTGGACTTTGGTGTCCTTTCGATTCATTCTGACTTTGAAAAAACCAGTCTAATAATGGATTGCATGCTGAGGTGTTTATAGTTAAATATTTTGTTCTTTCAGAGCTGTTTTTATTTTTAGCAAGTGTAGGAAATGTCCATTCCAAAGCAATTCTGATCATTAATGTCTTAACACTACTTAATTGTGTGGACAAATCATCAAAGATAGAAGTTCAGTCATTATGGTAGATTGGCAGGAGAGATTTTTGAGGAGAAAAAGGCCTTTGTCTGGTCCTCAGTTCTCCTATGTAGGTAATTGCATCTTACTTTATATGTACGTTCCTGTCTACACAGAAACTTTCTCCCACCCCAGAGGCAACCCATATAACATACACACAAGTAAACCAGTTAGCAGAAATGAGACCAAATCCTGTAAGGTATATATTTAAATTAAACACTTTTCCATTAGGCTGAGTTAATTTTGAAAAAACATAAAACTGAGACATTTCCAGAAAGAGTTTCCCGTTATTTGATGATTATTTGATGACTTTCCGTACTGGAAACACTGTATGCCAGCAGACAAGGAGGGTAATTGGCTTAATGACTGATTACTCCTTAATTTCAGATAAATTTTATTGTAATAGTTTTTCTTTTCATTGTGGAAGTTAATGTAAGTTTATATCCTCAAAATTAGATAGTAAAAAAAACGAATTGGAATTACTTAGTAGCTACTTCATCTAATATAGATTTTAACATTTAGGTTTATTTTTTTAAAAATTTTCCCCTCCTTCCCACATATATTTGTTATCATAGACAAATGCAGTTTAATATATCTACCCTCTAACTACTAATGTAAGATTTTTTGTAAATATTCCATAATTTCATAATTTCAAATGACCAGATTACATTTCATCAAAGGATTTGACTTAATTGGTTCAGTTCACTTAGTGGACCTTTAATTTTCAGGTTTCCATAAATAATGTTGTGATGAATGAGCATTAGGCATATAACTTTCCCAAATGTAACTATTTTTAAAGAATGTCTTCCTAAAAGTGGACCTGCTGAACAAAAGGCATGGATATTTTTGTGACCCTTAACATATAATATAATACTATGAATTTGCCTCCTAAAGGTTTTATGTCATAATTATATTTTTAAAAGAAAGAGGTAGTAGAATTTAGAAACAAACCCCATGAAATTGTGTTTCTCCAAAAGAAGATGATATATTTGGCTACTGAAAAAATATTTAATTTTCTTTGAGTGCCTAGGGAGGGCTTTCTTATTTGAGGCACAGACAGAGAACTTCGTTGACTGAGGTGGTGGAAGTACTGCATTAATGACTGAGGTAGTGCAAGTACTGCATTAAGTATAATCTAGAAGGTAAAATTTACTGTAAGTAATTTAGATGAGAGAGAATTGGCTTTTGAGAGGTAATGAGTATTCGCTGAAAGAGTCATTCAATGCCAGAGATCAAGGTGGAGCTCTTTGATTTGCTTTAGAAACTTTACTTGTCTGATTTATTTTTATTTTATTTTTTAGACACAACTCCGAATTGATTCTTTCTTTAGATTAGCTCAACAGGAGAAACAAGATGCTAAGGGTATTAAGAGCCAGAGACTTAACAGAGCTGTGACATGTATGCTGAGAAAAGAAAGAGAAGAAGCAACCAGTGAAGTAGAAGCAGTTTCTGTTGCCATGGAGAAAGAATTTGAGTTTCCTGATAAGGCAAAAGGTAAGACCCAGAAGAGAAGCATAGCAAATAAATGGAAAGAGTCATCAAGCCTGAAAAGAACGAGGCTTTCGGATTCAAAACGAGAGAGTAAATGTGGTGGGTTTTTGGGGGAGGCCTCCCAGTCATCTGATGCATCTTCAAGTGAGGATACTGATTGTTTACCTTTAATGAACATGCAGCAGAGAAAAGCAGCTGGAGAGGCAAAATTCAGCTCTTCAGATTTGCAAAACACAGTGAAACCAGATCCTGTAAAGGATGAAGGTTTGACTCTGAGCAGCTCCAGTGACGATGACAGAGAGAAAACAAAACCAGTCCTGGTGACTGCCAGATCTGTGTTTGGGAAGAAAAAAGGGAAACGAACTATAAGAGGAAGAAAGAAAAAACTAATTTAAATGTGTATTCTCTATAATTGGGTACAACTTAATATTTTTGTAATTCGTTGTGAGGAAATAAAAAATGAAATATGTCTGCACAGTGTTTGTGTTCAGTGTGTGGTTTTTAAAAATATGGATGCTGAACTTGACATGTATTTATTTTTGAGTATGTTACCTTTTTCTGATGTTTACTACTTTATGAATGTCTCCTTGTATTTCTTTTGTCCATGTTATTATTGTACAATGTGTGATCCTTTCTGATGACATTTAAAAAAGGAGAAGAGATTTATATTGATCAGTACTCACTGTAGATATGCTTCCCTCTGACTTTCCAACCTAGATGAGAGGAAAGGTATCTTTATTTCTCATTTTACAGCAGTGGCAGTTCCACCCAACTGCATAAAGTCTTGTCCCCCACTGCTTCCCATTTTCCCTGAGGGTCCACTTAAAAGGAGAGCAGGAGGGAACCTCACTGCTGCAGCATACTTTAAGAGTATGTCTGCTGTGGTTATAACAAAATAATTAGGAAACTTAAATGGGGCGCATGATTCCTCCTGTGAGCATTAACTGTATGGGAACCTCTGTACTGTAGTGTTCCGCTTTTAAAATACTTCAGTTGTTCCAACCTGTAAGTGGGTGTGGAGGCTCAGACCTGTGGTTGAACCAATATAGGCGGGTTGATTATTGTTAACAGAGCCTTTTCTTCCTAGCGGCCCAGGTAAGGTTAGTTTATGATGCCTCCTGCTGAGACCTCTCAAGGATAGTATTACCAATCGGCCTGTGGCGTTCAGGTCCTCTCCTCTCAAGTCTGTGTCTTTCTGGCATTTTGGTATTTCCATCTCTACTGATTTCCTTTCCTCAATCTTCAAATAGTTGAAAATCTTCACCAATGAAAACCAAAAACAAATAAATACCTTTAACCAACTTTGAATGACTCCTGGATACTTTTTATAGGCTCTCATTTATATTTACTTTTCAGCCCAACTTCCCAAATACTTGGACTATAGCTGCTGTTTTTGTTTGCCCATTATTTATTCCTTCCTAATTCAGAATATGTTTTCTACTTCTATCTTCTCTAGCAGCCTTCTTCAAAAGTCAATAGTAACTTCCACATAAACTTAAATTTAATGCTTCTTTCCTCTAGAGGAATTTGAAGCAGAACAGTTTTGGAGATGGAGGGGGACATTAACTTTTTCATGTTATTCTCATTTCTCAAAGCTACTTATAATTGGGAGTTTTTTGCATTTGTGTTTGTAGGTAGGATAATAGTTTTGCTAAAGAAATTTTGTTGCCTTTGGTCAATAATTTACATTTGTTTTGCACTGTAGTAAATGCGGCAAAGGCTAAGCTGCTGTGACAAAGATGTTCATATATAGTGGCCTGAGTAAGCCGGAACATTATCTCTTACTGGCCGTCTAGGCTGGTAATGCAGTTGTGCAACATGAAAATTCAGGGTCTCAGCTTCACCTGTTACCGAGGCTGCTGTCTCATTTAAATGGTCTATACTGGGTCACTGCTACGTCTGCATTTCTATCTGTTGGAAGAGGAAATAACCACAGTCCAGGGCAAATAGAATGCCTTATATTAAAAGTGACTAGAAAAATCACTTTTGCTCCCATCCCATTGACCTGAACTGAGCATGTTCTTCAGAATATACTAGAAATATTCAATGTCATTTCTTCCTGGCCGTGTACCCAGGAAGAGGAGAAAAAGGAATATTCAAGACTATTAGTAGCTTATGTCATATGTATAGTATTTATAGAAGTTTGATATTATATCCTTTTTTCCTTTAACCCTGTGACCAAGGTATATCCTTTTACAAGGGAAGAAACAAGTGTAGAGATGTTAACGAATTTTACCAAATTTATACATCTAGTAGGAAAACATTATGGCCTGAACCCAGATCTTCCAACTTAAAATTCAAGGTGCTATTTTACATATAAAACAAACAACAGCAAAGCATTATACAAAGCATTTTGGTATACCTATAACTTATTTAAGATGATGACCATCATATACATTTTTGATAAAAGTATTTTTCCGCTCATTAATATTTTCTTTTTCTCTACATTTGCTGTTAAACTCATTTGCTGAGCTCTTTATTTCATTGTATTTGCGGTTTGGTTCTGTCTGACTCAGTTTTATAGATTCCAGTTCTCTGGTATAATTCGTGTCATCAATTTTTTAATATTTTAATCACCATTACTTTGAAGTCTGTGTCAACTTCAATGTCTGGGTTACATGTGGATTTCTATTGTCTTCTTGATATGGTTAGTAAATTTTGACTGGATGCTGGACATTATGTATTAAAAATTATAGATGTTCTGGATCTTCCTCTAGAGAGGATTCCAGAAGATATCCTGGCAGGCAGAAGAGGGGAAGATCACCTCACTCTAATCAGAACTAAGTGGATTTAAGGCTGGTTTACAGTCTTTGTAAAACCATCTTTTAGTCCCCTCCTCATTCCTAAAAAGTAGTTTTCTAGGAGTGCCACCTGACAGGGTGTTTCTTCTCTTGAGCTTTGCTCTGCTTTTAGCCACTAAATGCTTGGAAGATTAGCTTCTTGTTCCATATATCTTACTGAATAAATACCTTGAGTGACAAGTTAGTGCTGAGTGTTAGGCTTATTTCTCTGTCCCTTTCTGGGATCTTGGGCCCCCAATTCCTAGTTGCCTTGCCAGCTCCAAACACTGCTTTTGTTTCCCCAGTTCTGTGAGATCCCCTAAAGCTTTGCCAGCATCCTTCCATGTTGTCCTCTCTTTGGCTCCCCACCCAGCCTCTTTACACCAATAATCAGCAAAAGCTTGGAATTCTTGGCTGCTTTGGCAGCTCTCTGATGCGTGTGTGCGTGTGTGTGTAAAATCTGCTGTAGTCAGTATAAGCAGAGCTATAAGTTACTTAAAGTTGGAGACAGAAGTCTTTATGCACTTTTAAAACAGTACAATATAATTGAAATAATCATTGTCATCGTGACAGTTTAGATGATTGATTTAGGGATTCTGCCTCTCAAAAATCTAGCACTGACGTTTCATGATCTTTTAAATAGCTCCTTGAAAAAGACAGGTGATTTTTATTCACCAAATGATTCTTTATTCTTGTGTTAAAAAGAGCCAGAAAGAAAGCATGTTCTCTGCCCAGAATTAACTGCCTATGAATAATAGTTTTCATGGTATAGAAGTTTGCAGTTTCCAGAATATTTTCTACTACTATATTCATCCCACAAATACATGTTGTGTGCCTTTTATATTCATTTTATAGATGAAGAAACCAAGAAATACACTTAAGTAAATGCCTCAAATCACATGCTGATTATTAATGGGAATAACTAAAGTCAGGCTCCCAGATTACTAGTCCTGTCCAATACATTAAGGTGACATTAATTCAGCTTTGTATACATCATAGTATATAAAGTATTTCTTAGTAGCTCTACTCACTCAAGTTTATTTAACTTTACGGTAGTGCTTGATTTTGTTACCTACGATCCTACGATAACTTGGTATTAAGGATATTTTTATTAAGAGAACTACCATATGATCCAGCAATTCCTCTTCTGGGTGTTTACCCCCAAAATATGAAAACACTTATTCACAAAGATATATGTACCCCCTTTGTTCATCGCAGCATTGCTTATAATAGTCAAGACATGGAAACAACCTAAGTGTCCATTGATAGACATATAAACATGCAATGGAATACTATGCCGTGAAAAAGCTGAAATACTGCCATTTGCGACAACATGGCTCTTAAGAGTATTATGCTAAGTGAAGTCAGACGGAAGAGGACAAAAACTATGCTTTTACTCATGTGGAATGTAAAACAAAAAGTAACTAACAACAGAAACTCATAGATACAAGCAGCAGAATTGTTACCAAAGAAGGGGTTTGGGGGAAGATGAAGTGGATAAAGGGGGTCAAGTATATGGTAGTGGAAGGAAACGACTTGTGGTTGTGAGCACGCAATAGAGAAGACAGATGCTGAATTATAATGTACACTTGAAAATGAATTATTAACCAATGACATCCCAGTAAATTTAATTAGAAAAGGATATTTTCAGTGAACAGGGATTTTTATATGTACTCTGAGATGCAGCTCTGCAAGCACATTGGCAGATGCACAGGTGGACGATAACCCTCAGCCTTCCTATTCAGTCTGTGTAGGAAGGAATCTTGGTAATTTGATTCTTGCGTCCAGAGTACAGCTGCACATATTCTCAAAACATTCTGCTGTGGTTGTCTGATTCTGAAAACGATGCTTGCACCCAGACATGTGACATGTGAAATACGTGGCCTTTGTGAGGACGTCATAAAGAGTTTTAAATAACTCTTGGCATCAAAATTAAAAAATGGATTGCTTCACTTAGTCTTCACTCACTTTCAAGAGTGGTTTATACTCACCAATTAACTCTAGTTCTGTGTTCGGGACACTCCCATGGATTATTCCCACTGTTCTGCCCGTAGTTATGGGCATTCCCACTTCATTGTATAACTGGAGGCTCTAAAGCTGCAGCTGTCAGGATCCTAATCTCGTCGTTGAGGACTCACTGCCATTGTGTACAGTAGCAAGCTGCGTGGTGCTAGCCTTTCAGGCACCATCAGAATCTCATCAGCAAAACAAAAGTTGTGGATGATACCTTTTAACCTTCCAGAAACAGCTAACTCATTTAGGTATGTCCAGACTTAATATTTAATAAATGTTTACCTTCAGGCAGACATGTGTAATAAAGGCCACTTTCTTTAATGGAAGAGAAACTAAATTGAGTACAAAATGGGACCATTTTTGCTACTGTTGAGCCATGTGACCCCCGGGATGTAATTTAGTTTAGGTATAAAAATAGTTCCTCATTTGTAAACTGTAGGGAAAATAATTTGTCTTCTAACTTACTGTAAAGAAAAATTGGCTGTGAAAAATGTTTTACGATCCTTAGAAGAAAGGAGTGATATATAAATTCATGGTAGTACAGTGATTATTATGTGACCCAAAATCGAAATGTAAGATATTAAATCATTGCTTTCCAAAGTTGGAATAATGACTCTTTTAAGCTTATTCACAGGATATGCTCTGAGAGGCATAAAATAATTTCTTCAGTTTTAAGTATTTTGCTGAGATAGTATGGATTCTTTAAAGTAGAAGCTACTTAAAAGACCATTTGACAGTTGGGCTGTTTCACATTGGGTATGTGCTAATGAAATATTCATGGCAACAATGTGAACTTTGAATTTATTGCTGTGTAAAAAGCTTTATTTTAGATTAATACTATGGTTTTTACTACACTGAATGGAGCCCATTTCTCCCAATATTTTAATTATCTGTTAAGTTTTAAGATTACTATCTGACTACTCGTTATAAAGATGATGTCTTTCTTTGTGATAACTGAGGTAGCCCTTGGTGTGAATGTGTTTTCTTTCTCCAGTATATTCTAAAATTTCTGACTCTGAAGCCTTTGTTCGAATTTTGATTTGTACTAGATTGTGTTTCCATGGTATTTATTAAGGCATGATTTATTAATATATGATTTTAATATAATCTCCTTACTATAGTTGAAGTTAAACTTTATTACGTAAATAGAAGAACACTCAGCACATTTTGAATTAATTGCTGCCATTTGCTATTTTAATGTATTATTTGCCTAGTTTTCAAGAAATGATCAAGAAAACTTCAATTTATAGTCATTCATTAGTTCATCATTTAATGGATCCAGAAGCTCAAAAAGGTAAATTATTTTATGTTTCCTTATGTAATTTGACCAATTCTAAGATGACAGTTAACAGAATATAAAAGCATACCTTTGCAGTTTTTCCCAAGTGCAATACACTAAATATATGATTGTGATTTCTGAGTTATTTCATTTCAGATAAGAAGACTGTAAGAGAGGTAAAAGGTTTTATGTAAAACTACACGTTTTTACTAATGCTTGGATGAAAGGTGATTTTAGACTATAAAAACATTTCTAGCCTCTTTATGGTCCCTCTGATATATTAATTAGAGGCAAATATATAATGTAATTTGAACTCCTGGTGTAAGGAAAATTTAAGTTTGAATTCTACTGTCAGTGTAGTTATTTGAAATTGACCCACAATTTTTACATCATCTTGATTAGTATGACTGCATGGATTATGTAATATAACTATCACCATTGTTCCGAGATAAGTGTAGACATACACTCTAGACATAGACTAGAAGAATTATTACCATGGTTTTGCAGTATAAATTTAATTATCTTGGCTTCTTTCTTTCTCTCTATGCATTATCTACACACTATGGATGTTTTCTAAGAACTATAGTTCTATTTTTTTTCTTTTTGAGGCATATCAGATGCCCTTTACCTAGGTGAGCATATCTTTAGGCCACGAGAACCGGGTGTATTCTCAGTGTTGGCAGCCTATGTGGCTTAAACACTAATGGTTTACTATAGTGATTTTTGCAAACCTAAACATTTAAAGTCATAATCACTTAGAGAATCCAGCTATTTAGATCATTTGAGTGGAGAAGTAATTTTTGTATGGTGTATGAATAAAATTACATCATTATTATCATTAGTAATAACACTTGGTTTCAACTGTGTGTAAATTACAAAGGAAATGGAAGAAGTTCAAGGTAAGGTTGAGACAACAAGTATTAAAATATTTTACAACACAAATAATCACAACCGTAATCATCTATATAGCCAATTAAAGCTTTAAAAACATGTTCACAGGTACAGTGTTAAAGGGATTTAGTGTATGTTATTGGGGCAGAGTAAAATAGCATTTTGTTGGAAAGGCTTCCACTAATCAGAGGAACACTCAGTTCTCAAATACTGCAGGATGTCAACTTGTCCTCTCCTCTTTTATACTTAGTATCTTGACCTTGGAAAGGATAGAGCAAACCCATAGTCCAGTTCTATTTCAACACTGGTCTGAAGCTACCAGAATTATAGGATGTCACTTAGCTGTACACAGATTAAAGTTAGGACTATAATGTACTCTAAAAATTCCTCTTATCTCCGGTTTCTCGTGCTACATTATAATCAAAACTGTCTAAAACCTCAGCCACATGAACTATTCCAAATATCTTACGTTGTTTACCTCTTACCAAAATCACTCTCCAGCTGTTAGCACTTGTAGCAATGTATTATACAGGAGCAGGGTGCGCCCCAGGGTCTGTACCCTGAGAGCAGGTTCACCCAAAGGCTCAGTGACTCCTGTGCACAATTATTCCTAAATTTGTACCCCAACTGCTTACTTGATGTCCTACATACTGCCTGTTTGACTCCTTCAAAAAACATGTCAAAATGGGATTAAACATGCAAGAGACTTATTGAGGGAAGTGTTTGTCGAGGATAAAGAAAGAACAGAAGTAGGCAGGGAGATCTTCTGACCACGATGCAGGTCTGACACCTGTGAGAGGGGAGAGAAAAAGACAGATTGGGTAGAAAGAGCCTTAGACTGCAACATGGTTCTCGCAAAGCCTCTGGCAGGCGGATGGGGAGTCCCTGAGCAGAAGTTGCCCATTAGAGGAGTGTCCTCTATGGAATGGGAATGGGCTGGCTTTAGTAGGCAGCCCCAAGTGGAAACATGACCTCTGAAGAGCCAAACGGACAGCAGCTGACACTGTTGGGCAGCTATGCTTCCCAAAGCAGGTTCTCTTAATCTGAGTGGCACACCCCTCAGTGGTTGGCATGTCATGTCACATTTTTTAATATGCATTAAATAATTTTCCTTTGCTGATTTGCCCCTCTATATTTTCAATTTCAGTTTATGACATCATATCCCTGGCCACCCATAAACTTGGAATCATCCTAGTCTTTCCCCTTTTCTTATACCCTTCATCATTAAATCTCATCTATTTGACCTCGTTATATTTTTTCCTCCCACTTACCACCTGTTTTGCAGCATCAGCCTTGATTCAGTTTCTTATTATTTCTTCTTTTGATTGTTGTAACTGCCTTCTAACTGGCTGCCCCCACCTTGGGTTAGCTTCTTTTCTTCATTCTCTCTGGTTCTTTTTCCATAGCCTGCATAATCTTTTGAAAAATTTAAATCTTGCCACATTTGCCTTCTGCTTAAAATTCTTCAGTGCCTCATTATTATAGCATAAAATCAAGAGTTAGCATGACGTAAAGTGTTTTTAATCTCATACTGCTACCTCAACTTATCCTATATTCTAGTTCTCAGAGTTTCCCAAATTGGAATATTAGTCAAGAGTCTTTTTGCCAGTTGGCTGCCATGTGTGTAGTCTCCTTTGTCACTGTCTTGTTTAACTCACAAACTCATAATCATCAAGGCTCTGGTCATTCTTTCCTGAGATCTCTGAGATATGAAACTCTCTGTTTTTGAGTTAATTAGTTAAGTCTCAAGTCTTCATTATAGCACTTACATGCTGATCTTTGTATTTACGGTGCCTAGGTATGCAACAAATGAGTGAATGAATGAATTATCTATAACTGAGGCCTATTGGCTGGACTTAAAATTTGTTCTCTAGCGATGATTTTGTATTTCTGGTCACAAGTCAGTTGACTCTTCAGGACCAAGTATAATGTTTTACTTAGTGATAGCACATGAAAGTCTTTCACAAGGATCTTCATAAATCTTCACGGAGTTGAATTAATGGGTAATAGGGCTTTTAGAAATAATATTGCCTTAACATATGAAGAAGAAAGTTTAGATGAGTAATTCTGTTGCTATTTAAGAAACATCAAATTATAGTCTGAGACAATGTTTAATATACCAGTTGGAGTACTATAACACATATAATTATGAAAGTGAGACTCATTCAACACATTTTACATGTTTTAAAAGTAACCTGAATAAGTATCTGTTAAATAAGATTAATACATTTTCCACATATTGAATAAAAATAACTCTTAAATATAACCGTCTGCCTCAGATTCTTCAAATGGCAAGTTTAAATGTCAAGTTTGAATGTCAATTGTTGCCCTTGGGAAAGGTCTACCACTACTTCAGAAGCTCACAAATTCATACCTTGATTCCTAGACCCAATGCTGCTGTCTACATTTGGACTCTTCAATCTCTTCTTTTAGATTAGTGCAACAGTCTTCTAATTAACTTCTAAATTAGCCTTTAGCTGCTACTGCCAGAGGTAAGTTTTTAAATAACAAATTTCATCATGTAAGTTCCTGTTCTAACTATTTTTATTGGCTCCTCCTCACTTTATAGAACAAAGGTCATCATTGCCCTCAGATCTGATCTCAACCTACTTCTTCAGGCTTATTTTCTAGAAGACCCCAACATGCACCTGGCACACCAGCTCCCCCGACCTTCTGACGGCTCTCTCCGAGCCAGGCTTCATGCCTTGGCAGAAGTTTCATCTTCCTTGATCTTCTTTCTTTCTCTACCTGGCAGCCTTCCTTCTCCCCCAGCTCAGCTGAAATGTCTCCTTAAGAATGCTTTTCCATGTCGCATATGGCAGTATTTCATATCTTCTTATGGCTGAGTAATATTCCATTGTATATATGTACCACAGCTTCTTTAGCCAATCATCTATCATAGGACACTTTGGTTGATGGATGGACCTCGAGATAATCATGCTAAGCAAAATAGCCAGACAGAAAAAGTTGAAAATCACATGATATCACTTATATGTGGGATATAAACCTAAAAGCAGGACAAACAGAGACTCATGGACATGGGCTATAGGCTAGTGGTTACCAGAGGGCTATACACTAGTGGTTACTAGTGGGGTGGGAGAGGAGGCGGGAGGTAGGCAGGGTAAAGAGGATCAAATACAGGGTTTAGGGGGAGGGTGGAGTAGGTAAAGGAGATCAAATATATGGTAGCTGAAGAAAACTGGACTTTGGGTGATAAACACACAATAAAATATACAGATGTCAATAATGTACACCTGAAAATTATATAATTATATTAACCAATGTTACCCCAATAAACTTAATTAAAAATTAAAAGAAAAAAAATGCTTTTCGTAATCTGACCAACTAGTGATCCTTCCCATAGCACTTTAGAAATATTTCTTTTATTGCACTTATCACATCTCACTGACATTCATTTAATTGTCTGTTTCCACTATGATCCCAGCAGCAAATTGGAGTGCAACTAATTTTTTTCCCCAATTGCATCCTGAGCAGTCTCAGTAAAAGATGAATTTTCTTTCTTCTGCAAATGTAGTATCATTTGGTCCACTTGATTAAAGTTACAGCCTCTGTATATCGTTGAAATTAAGCAGACCTCTAGACAAAAATGTATATGAGATCTCAGGAATTAGTCTCAACATAAGGACTCAAGACTTTGACATTGCTAAGACATTCAAAAATCAGGTTAGCCTGCGAGTATTTACTAATCTGAAAATATCTTTAACATCTTTTTTCTTTTTAATCTCTAGATATTTCTTAAGCAATGACATCCATTTTTGAAAAGAAGATTCAACTAAATGACAGTCTTTCATTTAGTTGAGGGGTTTTTACCCAGGTTTTCATGACAGTCCTCTAATGGAAGCTTAAATTCACTTGTCATAGCTATTAAAGACTTTTTTTTTTCTGGTATATTTCTGTGATCTGACCCTTCCATTTATTATTGTTGTTATTGACCTTATAAGTATAAAAGAGATGAATACAGACAGAGCCTTTAATTTCGAAGGCTTGCTGCAAATCCAGCCTTGGAAGTCAAATCTCTTGAATTTTCCTCTTAAGAAAATCATCATCATACTATGGCAGAATCTTGCTAATTTTCACTTCCTAATTAATTCTCAGGAGAACAAGAACACCTGGTAGATTTTATTCACTATCAGCAAAGATTTAGTAGCAGGAAAATGGTGTTAAGACTTTTTTATATCAAAAACCATTCAAATAGATAAGCTCAAGATAGCAACATAATTGTAATACTGTAGATTGTTTTATTTACAATCTGTTTTAATATTTGTTTCAATATTAAATTCATTAATAAAATAATACTCTAAGATTATAGTAGATAGGTTTAATCGAAAGGTACAAATATCAGGAGTTTTCTGCTTTTCATATAAGGAAGCCAAGATTCATCATTTTGCATAACCTGGTTCTAGTTTTTTTCCTGGGGACTGAGTGCTAAGTAATAAGGAGAGAATATGTGTGGAAAAATTATTCTTCAGAAATGTAAATTAGAATTTCATTGTGGTATAATGCTATTAAGTTTTGGGGGAAATTCCTCTTCAAATCATAACTGAAAACCAAAGAATATCTACTCATTTATTAATCTTCTCAAGATTCATTCCCCTATTCAACGAATAACTAAGCATAGACTTTGAGAGACATGTCCTTTTGTATATTATGTTTGGAGCTTTGATACATTTTTCCCTTTTATTACAACAAGGCTACTTTAGGGGTGCCCTTAAAATAGTGCAGCTCTTTGTTTTAGATTTCAGTTCAGAGGTTCTTGTCATCAACCTTGAAATGGGTGGTGATATTACTAAAACTTAATAAACATGTCTTTTCATTTAAATAAATACTATTAAAATTGTTACCTCAAAATATTTAAATAGACATTATTGCTGAAAAACAGCAAAGTTTTAAGATGGAAATAATTGTGTATATATTCGCTTTTAAAATCTCATACTACATCTAGACAAATTATTTTAAGCAGCCAAATTCAGTATATTTTGGTTTCCTAGTATAATATATTAACATATGATTATAATAATATATTAACATATATTTTAAATTTCATTTCCTTATAATGGTAAAGATGTGGTCATTCCTAAAAAGAAAAGACTAGCTCTGTTTATGTAGAAAAACAGTTAAAAAACAGGAATCATTTGTGATTACATTGTAGTTTTTAGAACAACAGCACTAATCTGGTCAACTAACCTTTAAAAGAAAGTGCAAAGTCAGAGATGTCAGTTTGTAGCAGTAAATATTCACTGGCAAAGTTTTTATATCAAAGATTGGAACTTTAGGAGATGCTCCTGGGATTTAGTGTACTCTAACATCTATTAATCCCTGATTCCTTAGGTGACTTGTCAGAAAGTGCTGCATTTACAAGGAGTTTGCAAGAAGGCCCAAGAAAGCATATTTAGCTAAAGGTCAAAGAAGCAATTAATGTTCTCAGCTTTTCCCTAAAGAACTTCCACACAAACATTACCCCCTCCCACCCCAAATCTTAGCAAAGCAAGTGAATATAATAAAATGAAAGTTAAAATTCAAATAAAACATTTTGCTAATATTACTTGTTTCCAAATGTGAATGTATGTCATTGTTTAAGGGGAAATATAGTGAAGTATATTAGAAGAAGGGGCTCTTGTTGAAGAGTTTTTTAGTTTTTCATCTCTTTGTTTTCTCTGTATTTCTGCCAAGAGTCAATGTTTCTGGTGGTGGTAGATTGGGCCCTTCCTATGGCGTGTAGTGAATTGGAGTTCTTCTGGGGAATACTTGGTTTTGTCTGGATCCTAAGCAGCACTCTATTAAGGGATCACAGAATTTAGGACAGGAAATCATCTATGTATTCCACAGTCTGACAAGGGGTTCTTTTTTCTGTGTTCCAGTGTATTTTCCTTTCACCTGCATTTTAGCCATTGTCATATAGCATTGTAATTGTCTATTTTCATGTTTCTCTCTCTATATATCTAAGTTTCACCAGCTTGAATTTTTTGTCAGTCACTAGACAATATGTAAACTTTAGTAAGTACTCAGTGAATATTTGTTGAATGAATAAATGAATGAATTTCTTAGCCTGTCATCTGAAACACATCTCCTCTGCCTGCTGAAGTCTGATATCCGCCCCCGCCCCCTTCACTATTGGCTTCCTTTTGTTTACTTTTATTTACTTTCTCTCCTACATTTCCTTAACACATTGTATCTCTATGATAGCACTTTTCTACAAGATGACATGTAGTTATTTCATTGAATCATAGAAATTCAGTTATACAGTGGTCCTAGTCCAGCTAGCATCAAATGTCAATCTGATGTATCCCTCATATCTTGAAAGAGTGATCTTCTGGTTTCTGTTTGATAGCTTCTGGGAAACTAATTTCTTACCGCTTTCTGAGGCAGGCCATTCCATTTTCGAAAAGGTGTGATATTTAGAAAAATATTAAAAATCTGCTTTATTGTAATTTTTCCCATGGGTTTAGATTCTGCTCTCTGGGACTCCTCTCCCCCCTCCCCCCCACCCCGATTCTCTTCTATTTGCTGCTCCTTCAAATTTGTGAAAACTTTTGTGTTCCCTCGAGTTGTTTCTTCTTTATGATGAAAATGCTGATCTCCCCAAACTGTACTCATATGGCTCAGTGTCAAGCTTTCTCACCTCATAGTTTCTCCAGTTTCTCAGTGGCTTTCTAAAATATGTTTTCCCAAACTGAATATGGGGCTACAAGTATGACCTGACCTATTTCAAATAGAACAGAGCTTTTACCTCCCTCATCTTAGAACTTAAATTGTTAATATGGCCTGGGTGTATTAGCTTTTTTGATAGTTGTATTATAGTTATATTTTGACTCATATTGAACTTGTGGCCAATTAAATTTGTATATCTTTTCCCCTCCACAAGTAATGCAGCCTGAATGTGGACTTAACATTTGTCTTTATCAAATTTCATATTATTAAGTCCAGTGCACTGGTATAGCCCATCAAGATATTTTGCATTACATTTAGTTATTTAGTATAATTTCCCATTATATTCATGTCACTTTAATGTTTGATCACACTCAGTATCATCAGTCAAACCAGTAACAAAAATATTGATTAGAGCAAAGCTGTGAACACACCATTTATTAGAAAGGTCTATCCAGGTGGGCATTGAAGCCAAGTACTTTGGGGCCACTTGCATCTAATCCAGCGGTTCTTTATGGGGAAGTCATGAGGTACCACATGTGTTACTGAGGTTCAGGCAGTTGTATTTATGCATTTCTAGTTTTCCCAAGGGCAGGGACCATGTCTGTCTGGCTAACTGCTGTCTTCCATCATCTAGTGCAGTGCCTGGCACAAAGCAGGCCTTCAGTACAGTTTTGTTGAAAGAGTAAATGGAATAACCAAGGAACAAAGATTCTTCTGGCTTAAGTTTTTAAAATAAATATTTTCTGCCTCATCTCTTCTTCTTTTAAAGAATTATAAACTATTTTTCCTTTTCTTGATGTCATAACACTATTTCTGTTTTATACTCAAAATTCAGTTTTTATTTTCTATCTTCTCTTTGGAAGAGAACTAAGCTTGGATTCATTAGTGCTGGGGTGGGGATAGTGGCAAAGAACAAAGAAAAGACTTGAAAGATCAGTTCATTTTAAGGATTGTTGTAAGAAATAAATAGCTTCTCTGTTAATGCAAGTCATATATTAGATGAGTTTAACTTAAGACACTCAGCCTCTACCACAGTGATTTTTCCCTTTCTTAATTTAACTATAGAATTTTCTCCCTCTCCCCAGCATTGTTGATGTGTACTCGACAAATAGGAACACTTGAGATCTACTCTCTTAGTAAATTTAAAGTATACAATACATTATTATGATTATAGTCACTATGCTGTACATTAGATCTTTGAAACTTACTCATTCTGCATAACTGAAATTTCGTACCCTGTGACCAACATCTTCCCAATTCCCCCACCTCCCAGCCGCTGGCCACCACCATTCTACTTTCTGCATCTGTGAGTAAATATAGAACTTTCAGTTGTAAAATCCTATATCACACAATCTGGTATTTTTGATTAGATGGTGATCTTGTTTTATCATTTATTTTAATAACCAAAATATAATAACAACTCTAATAATAATAATAATTTGTTGAGCCCTATGTAATTGTAGACAAGGTGCTAAGCACTTTACATACATCATCTTATTTAATTCTACCAACACTATTTGATGTAGGTTCTTCTATCTTTCCCATTTTACAAATAAGGAAATGCAGGCTCAGAAAGGGATGTATATCTTGCTTCATAACTAGTTTGTAAATTCTTTGGGACTAGTAGTTTCTTTTTTAAATTGCATCTTAGCTTTTTAATAGTTTAGAGAGTGGGCTTTGGAACAACCAAACAAGGAACTCAAATTTTGGTGCTTTCATTTACAAGTTGCATGAGCTTGGTCAAGTTAATAGAGCCCCCTGAGACTTAGTTTTGTTTTCTGTAAAAGTGCAAATAATAATGCATATCTCACAAGGTTTGTTGGAAAAATTACATGAATATCATACACAATGTATTTAACGTGGTCTGGCATGTGAAGATGGTGCTCAGAAATTGGGAGTTAATGTTGCTTATTAACCTTATATAATGTCGTGGATGTTATGATGCCATGAGTTGCCCCCAAATAATAACAAAAATAAGTAACAATAAAATGATACAAGAGGATATTGTTGGGTAATATAACAAATTTTTTTTCTCTTACTAAAGGGAGGTCATAAAGGATACACATTACTGAAATAACTGAAATTGCACTATATAGACAATGCAAATCATTGGATTCTTATGTTCCATCACCAATCGTTCTCTTGTTCTAGATGAACATATTTGGGTTCCTTAAAATATATTGCTTTAAAAACACTGTTATTATTTGTTTCACATAGTGTTTCAGAAAAATGGACAGTGGTAATTTCAGCTTCAGTGAAAATCAGAAAGATGTTGCTGTCTTGATGTATGAAATGTTAGCTTATGAATCATTTTCAAATAGTTCACCTTACTAGTACATTGCATCTGAAGTCAAAGAATATTCAAAAGTAACGGAATAAGTAGAAACGTTGCATTTCCCTTAGGTTCTTTCTTTTTTCATGGTTTTACTAATATAACCACAACATTTGCCTCTTTCTTTTTCTTTCAGAAAACAGAGAAGACAGTGATGACAAAAAAGTGGTGGTAGAGATCATGGCAAGATGTTTTATTCCAGCTCTAATAACCACCACCTCCTGGGAGGGATTTCATTTTGTTGGTCATGATATTCGAATTACTGAAGCCACAGACTGTTATGGTGCTGTTGTTTGGCCCTCGGTATATTTCATACAAAATTTGCTACATTTCAATTATTTTCAGTCAGTTTTATTCATTATTATATACTATGTTGAGGAAGAAAATAGGTTCCATGGTTCTACTTTATGACCTCAAAAAACACTAAAATTTTGAAATCATGAAATTGAGAAAATGCTTCTATCAATTAATTCTACTTCTGACTTACAGGGTTAATGAAATATGTTGTTTACACCTTGAATTTTTTGTGACAACAAGTTTTAGAATAGTAAACATTTTATTTCCCATTTAACTGGTTCTATTTCAGTTAAACAATTATTATGAAATCTGTGCCAGTGTCAACATGCAGAATACTCTAAAAGGCCACCACTCCTTTACCAAAGTCCCATGAAGGGTGCGAACCCCTAGCACTGTCTGCTCTAATCCCACACACATCTTTGAAATGACTATTATTATTAAAAATTGCTTTCTTTAAAGATAATCATACTTAAGCAACTAAATTCCATATTTTTAATTGTCTTTTCTCAACAATCTCCAAAGACTTTTTCTAGCCTAAATGTTGAACCATTGAAGGATGCACTTCTGTTGATAATTTTTTTGTTGTAATATATGTGTATACACATAAATATGTACATATATGCACATACACATCATAGCATTAGTGGGATATTTAATAGAGTTTAAATGTACTTTTTGTTATTACTTTCCAAGCACTACTTTTTCTTTTTTTACTTTCATAGGCCCTTGTTCTATGCTATTTTCTGGAAACAAATGTAAAGCAGTATAACATGGTTGACAAAAACGTGATTGAAATTGGAGCTGGTACAGGTCTAGTCTCTATTGTGGCAAGTTTACTTGGTAAGTAGATATTTTGGGGGTTTGGAGAATTTAACGATCAGATATCCTTAGTTGCTTTTACTATCCAATATACTATGATCTGGGCCTATTTTTAACTTCTTAATTGTTTAAATGGG
>NW_011888864.1:3823585-3832951 GCF_000151845.1 Pteropus vampyrus | reverse complement strand
TGATAATTTTTTTGTTGTAATATATGTGTATACACATAAATATGTACATATATGCACATACACATCATAGCATTAGTGGGATATTTAATAGAGTTTAAATGTACTTTTTGTTATTACTTTCCAAGCACTACTTTTTCTTTTTTTACTTTCATAGGCCCTTGTTCTATGCTATTTTCTGGAAACAAATGTAAAGCAGTATAACATGGTTGACAAAAACGTGATTGAAATTGGAGCTGGTACAGGGCTAGTCTCTATTGTGGCAAGTTTACTTGGTAAGTAGATATTTTGGGGGTTTGGAGAATTTAACGATCAGATATCCTTAGTTGCTTTTACTATCCAATATACTATGATCTGGGCCTATTTTTAACTTCTTAATTGTTTAAATGGGCTTCATCAAGAAACTACCAATTCTAAAGTCACTTTACTGGTTTCTATGAGAATTTCCTGTGAAGTTTTATTAATTTTTCTCATGGAGTGCTCAGTCACAAATGTATTCTAACTGGGAGGTGCACTTAAGCTCCTGGCTGCTAGAGGAGATGTACAAAATACTAGATATAAACAATCTACCGCTGTTGATTCTAGTGTTCTTTATTTAAATTTTAGTCCTATTTCAACATTTCCATGTAACCATATGTTCCTTTTGGGTTTTGAAGTCCTATGCTATTATGAAAAAGCACCTGTTAGAATAGAGAAAGTGTATTAGAAATCACATAAAAATCATGTCTGCTAATTTTATGTTTGCCCTGGAATTTATTTTCTGTTTATTTTTATCCTTCTTTTGCAATATCTTGTTTTCTCACCCGATCATCTTTTCCAACTAAATGTGCAGTAGTCTCTACATGTCTGAGTCTGCTCCAGTTCAGTCTTTTTTGTTGTTGTAGTTATCTATTTCATAGCCTTAATTTAGCTGCCTTTTCTGATGTGCGCTACGCAAATCTGTCTTGATTTCCTTGATCTTCAGAAGTACACACCTGCCACTTTAAAATCTTGAGAGAAATTCAAGATTTAGCAATTTACGACTTTCTAAACACTGGGAAAATAAGTACTCCCCAGATATTTAAAAAACAAATTTCTATCCTGACATTGCTTTCCAAAGTTAGCATTTCATTTGGTATGCATAGAATCAGAGACGCTATTGGATTTATACCTGAAGGCTTCTCGATCTAGGAGCACAATTTGTATTTGGTAAGTCATTTGTTTCATTAAAAAGAATTGATCCTGGGGATGGCTCCATAGTGTAGTGGTTAGTACATCTGCTTTACACGCAGAAAGTCCTGGGTTCACACCCCAGGTGGAGCCATGGACCATACCCCGGGTGTGCCAACCCTGGGTGCGCCAACCCTGGGTGCATGCCGTGAGCGTGTTGGGGGAGACGCTCTGCCTTCAGAGAACCGGTTCTTAAGGGGAAAACAGCAGCATCCATAGGTCAGGGGTGGAAGTGGGGAGGTGGGGAATTAAAGAGAGGGAAAAAAGAAGTTTTTTAAAAAAAGAATTGATCCTTTCATTCTGCTCGTATAACTTGACACAAATATCAAAAGACCAAAGCTTTCTTTAGTCATTCTAAAAGTGGTGGTGTTTACCTCTCTAGTGCAAAGATATTAATAGTCAGATCGTTTATATTCACTATAAATAGGGGTGTATTGTTTCTCATGAGATTTTAAAAAGATTCGTTGAAAATAATAGACCCGCCCACATTAGAATGTGAAGATTTATATTTCTGCGATTCTACCAATGATATGCACATTTCCTTCCTATTTTAATATTTTCCACAAAATACAATCAGTGGCCAGAGAAATTTGACATCGTGGCTAAGAAATGGGTTCTAAACTCGTCTGAGCTGAACTAGACTTCTCTTCCAGTTCCGCTTTCCTGTTCCTAACTCGAGTCTGTTTTTGTCTAATGATGTGGAATTGGCCAAGCCTAGATTTATTTACACATTACTTTTAGGCTCTGCTGCTGCTACTCAAAGTTCACTTTAAGGGACAAATTTTATTGGTTATTGGTTTCTATAATTTTGCACCTTCTAATTTGTTTCTGAAAATGACCATCACTATTTACTTTTAACTCGGAAATGGGTTATATCTTCATCTGAGCGTTCCGTACTGCATCTATGATCTTTGGCTGTATGAGCACTATATGCATGCTGTGGCCAGGTTTTAAACACCTTTTGATGGGAAGACTCACACTTAAAATGGGCTCAAGTTGAAAACTGGGGCATAACATGGCTGTCATACTTTCAATGTAATGCCTTGGAAAAGTCTTTCCTTCCTTCACTTCTCACACTTGAGTACTTCCTATTTAATGAAAGAATGCCCAGTGTTATATATACTTGTTTGGTCTCACAGGACTGGGCATCAGAATTCTTTTAGGGAGAACCTGTTCATCTTTCAGCAATAGCTTCTGATTTTTCCAATGAGGGTACCAACTATTTTGAGTTGTCTTTTCTCTTGATTATTTTTCTCCTAGCATGTAGTTGATAAATAGAAAACAACAGCAACAATAGCAAAACAAAACAAGAAAAACCAGGAGAACAGAAAAATGCGATGGAGTGCAAAAATACCATGGGAACCTAAAATTTTTTTTAAGGGAAGGTGTAATGCTCCCCTAGCATGCATTTTGAAGGGGATTTCTCTCCTGTGTATACTGACCAGTTTTTTCTTTGGGACTAGCAGTTATGCAGAATTACAAAATGCATGTTGACTTGAAACCTGATTGTTTACTTCATCCCACGAGGGTTACTTTATCTACTATCCTTTGCTTCACAGGTGCTTATGTGACTGCCACAGATTTGCCTGAATTACTTGGAAACCTGCAATATAATATTTCCCGAAACACCAAAATGAAATGTAAACATTTGCCTCAGGTTAAAGAACTCTCCTGGGGCGTAGCTTTAGACAAGAACTTCCCCAGGTCCTCCAATAATTTCGACTATATTCTGGCGGCTGATGTTGTCTATGCTCATCCTTTCCTGGAGGAACTCCTCATTACCTTTGACCATCTGTGCACAGAAACTACCGTCATCCTCTGGGTCATGAAATTCAGGTTAGAGAAAGAAAATAGATTTGTAGACAGGTTTAAGGAGTTGTTTGATCTGGAGGAGATTTCTAGTTTTCCTAGCTTGAATATTAAGTTGTATAAAGCTATGAAAAAAATCAGAGGAATGCATGATGTCCTCAAAGGAGGACTTGGAAAGTGAAGGTTCTTTTCTAGTAGATTATGACTTTAAAGAAGATTCTGGATAATCTGATATAGCACTGACTTTCCCAAGAGGGGTGCACACACACACACACACGCACCTCCCCCCTCAGGTATAGCACATGGATCTGGAGGGAGGCAAAGCCATACTATGTGGTTATTAGTTAGGACAATGTCTGCTTTCCTTATCCCTTCACAGCACCATTTTTTATTATGGTCATTTTAATAAATGGTGCAATTACTGTAATTTTTAATATATAACTAGAGAATGGTGGTTTTCAATAATGGCATTTCTAAAATGAAATTCCTTATTGTTTTTAACATAAGCTTATGTGATTCTCTACTAGAAAGAAAGAAATGGACCATAGTAGGATCTGCAAATAAATCTGAAAGGGCAGATACATGATATAATGGTAAACGTTAGCTTATTGTGGTTTTTATTAGTGCCAGCTTACAGGCGGTCTATCATCTCTGCTTGGCAGGGTGGGCTTCCAGTGCAACCTCTGAAATCAATCAAGCTTGTGGATTTGAGGTTATGGGCAAGGACATTTCACTCTAGCAAATGAAAAATGAATAGAAGCAAACATAAAAACAGTTGAGGTTTTGGAGGAGTTATTGTTTCATTTTTAAGCCAAACACAGTTATTCTGTATCACAGAGACAAATAAATATAAAAACTTTGGGTTGAAAAGACATAAAAAGATTTAGGTTCTAATCTCAAATGACCAGACAAGTGGCTGGTTTTAAAGTTTAAAGCTTTTCTGATGAACATATTTAGATCTAGATATTTGAAAGCCTATGTGATTTTCTCACATCGGCCTTAAAGATTAGAATAAGTCTGAAGTAATTAAAGTCAGTGCAAGGAGAGCAAAAAATTAAGATTTTGTATCATATAACAAGAGTATATTCGTCAGTAACTACTCTTTAGCGTCCCAGTAATGTTTGCTAGGCTATCACTGTGCCCCTGGGGTGATTCTTGGTCTCCTAAGCACAGCCTTTTCTGCTTTGCTGGAAGTTCTTAGTCCATGCAGGGCTGAGCAGAGCTAAAAAGATTATTTTCTAGGACTCTGACCAATAAGCCAGGGTACAAATATGCTCCCAGTAGATATTTTGGTATGTGCAGTTCATAGAGCCATCTCTCAATAATTCCCAATATTTATATGGCCCTTTGTAGTTTGCACAGACCTGTTGCGTACATAGTCATTTAATCCTCACACCCATTCTAAGAAGTATAAGTAATATGATCCTACTTCACAGATAAAGAAACTGAGGCTGAGAGGGGTGAAGTCACTTGCCTCAGGCCTCGCAGTTGCCGTCGCAGTGATGGGGCACTTGGGCCCAGGCTTGTTTGAGTCTAGAGCCTGTGTTCTTTACCATTGCACTGTCTTTATGTATTTAAAACAGTAATTTTCGTTCTTTTAAATGAATGAAGTCATTTCTTCCAAATGAAATCAGTACCCAGAAAGGTAAGCAAATACATTAGGAAATGATGAGAACTGTTCCACCTTAAATTTTTTTTTTCTCTTGTTTTCTTCCTTAACTGGATGATCAGGGTGGGCTCATTTGAAAAGTGACATTTAAGCAAAGCTCGAAGTTGGTAAGAGAAGTAGCAGTGCGAAACCTGGAAAAGTGTGTTTTAGGCAGAAGGAACAGCCGTGCAAGGACATTAAGGCAGGAACACGCCAATCCTCTAGAAGAAACGTTAAAGCCAATGTGCTTGGAGCAGGGCAGGCTGGGGAGACTGATAAGATATGGCCTTGGAGAGGCTGTAGGCAGCCGGCTTGTGGTTCTGGGTTCTCTGCAAGCAGACTCTGAGGCAGAATTTGGTGTGCAGATCACTTAGTAGAGAGTGCTGTTGGGATCAAGACCTGCGGTAAGGAGTGTAAGGAAGTAGGATGAAAGTAGAGGTCAAACTGCAATGCAGGCCCAAGTACAACCTCAGCTGACCCCCACATGGAGTGCTGGACTTAGATTGGCCTTTCAGAGTTGTCTCAGGTTGGGTGAAGACATCTGCGTTTTGATTACTCCATGTCATTCAATCACTGGCTGCCCTGGGAAGGCTCTGCGATCTTGGATGAGGTGACTTTCTTTAGCTGAAGCAATCCCTGAAGACGTTGACTGGGGCCTTCTGCCAGCAGCACTTCCAGCAGTGAGGTAATAAGTCATCCTGGAGGGGATCTGGGCAGCGCATCACAGGTTCCACCATAACCTTTAAGGCCATTGAAAGAATTTTGGCTTTTCCTCTGGTTAAGCGGAGAATCACCAGGTGGTTTGGAGTAGAGGAGTGAAACATCACTCCATGTAAGGAAAAATCTAGCCGATGTTTTGAGAATTCTTATGAAGGGGCAACGGGACCTGTTAGGAGGATGTGGCAGCCACCCAGGCAAGAGAGGATGGCAGCCTGCAGCAGAGAACGTGCTCTGGAGGTGGTGAGAAGTGGTCAGTTCTAGATGTATTTGGAAGCTAGAGCTAACAGACCTTCCCACATATTGAATATGAGTGTAAGGAAATAGGGGAGTCAAGGCTGACTCTAAAGTTTGATCCAAGCTACTGGACATAAAGTTAGAGGCATCAGCTTAGGGATGGTTCGTAAAGCTCATTCAGGGAGCAAGGGCAAACACATAGAGAAGAAAGCAAGGACTGAGCCCTGAGATTGGCCAACATTAAGAAATCAGACTTAGGTATATTTGAGGTTTTTTTCGAGGTTCTGTCCCCACCTCAAAGTGATATTAGTATCTGTTAACTCTGAAGTATGTTATTTACTACCACAGTGATTTTTGAACTGGTCCAGTAGAGAGGTTGAAGTATCCTCAAAGTTGCCTCAAAGGCTTCTGCCTCAAAGGCTTCTGCCTCAAAGGAGTGTTTCAGGTGCAGCAACAAGAATCTTGGGGTAGGAAGTGGTAAAAAAAATGGCTTCTCTCCTAAAAAATGTTTGAACATCACTACTAAGCTATTTTTAGGTAGAAAAGGTAAAATGTCCTTGTTTCAAAGACTGTTAGGACCAAACCAACCATATGGTTCATAATAATTCCTTTTTTTCTAGGTGTCAATCTGTCAAACACAGCGTTAAATATCCATTGTTTTATTCTGTTTATAGCAGACATTTGCAAATTTTAACACCCACCCACACATACTGTGCCTCCCGTTTCACTTCATTCTGTGTGCTTGTCTACTTTTATCGTTTTGCTGTAGTTTCTCCACACTTTTCTATATTCAATTTTACAAAAATTTAATTTCAAAAGATGTAACTTGAGTATGCTTTTTCTATCTTACGATTTTTCTTTTATGGCTAGGAGTTGATTTAACTTTAATTTAAAGGAGTTATACTATGAATTTTGCCTTTATCTGGCCTTTTTTTGGAGGAATTAAACTATGTTACTAAAAACTTCAATGCAATTCTTGCGGTAACTTTCTGGGTTTCTAATAGAATACACGTACTGATTATCAAAGTTGTTGCTCTACAGCATACATACCAACTTGGTGATACTGTGCAGCTTACAATTTACATGTAACTATGAGTTATTTTGTGCCGCAGATTGTGTCATCTGACTTCAGGAAACTAAATACTAAAATCTTCTATCTTACAATTTATTGATATATCCTATTTCATTTGTACCAATTTTTGTCTCCCAGAATTTTTCAAAAATTGGTTTTTATTTTGTATTTATACATGGTTAACTTTTTTGGATAAATCATTTTGGCATTGATAACTTTCTAAAGATTTTGAGCCAATAGTGTAAACTCATTACTGAGGGAAAAAAAGATGAGGAAACATAACAGAATGTTTCTTTTTTTTCCCTTTAAATTCTCCGTTTCTAGGAGCTTGATTTTCTCTTCATAGACAGAGAGTATCCACTTTATTTTAAGCAGTGCTATTGTCATGTGAGCAGATAATTTCTGAATACCCTTTGGAAATTAAGCATGTCCACTGGGTAGGAGTTTGATGTACTAATTTTGAAAACAAGCTGGACTTTGGGTTCTAGAAATAGAAGAATTCAAGTCAACCTTAAGTGATGAGCTAAGTAAGCTTATTGATAAGCTTAGAAGAAAATTAATACACTGTGCTTCTTCTTTTGACTCTATTGTAACTTAGTTTTCATGGAAATATGCCTGTGGAAAAAGTAAAAATTGTCAAATATGTGCATTTTTTCAACAAATTATAAAGTAAAAATAAGAAACTAAATTGGGAATGCAGTCGATAAATACTTTTGCAAAATGTAAGGGGATATCGCAAAGCAATTTAAAAACCATAGACATTTGTGAGTGTGTTTCTGTGTGGAACTAATTCTTTCTATCTTCTTTACGAAGCCAGGAAATAGTTCACAAATGAATTCCATATCCAGGTTTGGGCATTTCTGAGTTTCTGATGTGAAATTAAGACTAGAATATTTACCTGCAAGCTCAGATTCAATATTTGTTCTGCTTCCAAGTTCCACACAAAATCAAAGATACTGTTCTGTATAATTATGTGGTCATATTAATGGGACAGTGTGTCTTAGGTGGCTTTAGTTAGCATCAGTTAATTCTGTGGTCATATTAACTCCTTTTATTAAGAGTTTCTGTCTGGACATTAGCGTTTGCAGGGATTGTGTATAGCTGTGTAGTATTTCGATTGCTGGGCATACACCATTGACTCCCTATTCTTTTGAGCTAACCTTTGGCCTCTATTATGAACAGTGCTTTTATTGGGAAAGCTCAAAGGCCAGAGTTTTTCCTCTCAATTCTTTGTTTCTAAGGCAATTGTCTTTCCCTGAAATCCAATTAAGTTTTAGAATTAGTGCTCAATCATCAAGGAAATTGAAAGTATCACTAAAAATGAAAACAGATGTTCAGGTCAATTTTGTCATAAATGGAACTAAAAAAAAAAGAAGAAAAATATTGGATATCTGCTGCCAACCACTAACACTTTACCATACCAAAAAAATGTTCTTTTCCAAACAAGCACAAAACGAGTAAGGTTAAAACAAAGCATTTAAAAAATATTTTGGTAGCCAGGCATTATTTCATAATGCCATAAATAGGTTATAAGGCTTCTGAAAATTACTTACGTAGAAAATACTAGTTTTTGTAGTTTAGACTTTGAAAATTGCTATATTTTCATTGTCCACAGTCTATATATCTATACAGTTCTTTAATTTAAAATTATGTCAGCCCCTTACCTTCACTGGATTTTAAAATTTATTTTTAGTGTCATAATTTAATTTGGGTTTTCTTATCCAGAGCTATGATTTAATTTGGGTTTCTTATCTCTTTCTGTATTTCCTTTGTTGGAAGAGTATAAATCATAATGGCAAAGGTTGTCTCTGTCACAAACCACCATAAATAAGCCCAAAGAACAAGCCATAAAAATGTAAGAAATTCTTAGATTAAAATCTGAGTAATGTTTTCTACCCACCTGGTTTTCAGAGGTAAAAGTACAGTTTGCAACTAGTAAATAATTAACACTTTTCTACCAAGGATTTCTTCCTTCCTTCAGATCTCTGTGATTAATAGGTAGTCAATTTAAGAATTAGAAAGGTGTTAAACATGATAAACACATTTTATAATCATGTATTAAAAAGAGAAATTGAGAAACAATTATAAGATTATAATTTATTATAATAATTATGCTATAACTTTTATAATAAATATCTAATAAGAATGTGCAGCATTCTTGGGGTTAGGGGAGGAAAGTGTAGACCTGTTGGGTACAGATTTCATGTTTTTTTGAAGGTAATTCAAGGAGGCTTAAAGGCAATTACAAAAATATAAAAACTAATGCAACTACCTTTTACAGTACTTGGATTTTATTTTTCTTCTCCAGGAAACCATCTAATTGTTGTCATTCATTCATTCATTCATTCATTCATTCATTCAATATCTATTGAAAACGCACAATATGCCAGACAGGGGCTGCAGACATACAGTGAACAAGTTAGATGGGCCAGTTTTCCTGGAAACTTAAAAGCTCAGTGCAATCGGGCAGATGCAGGGGAGTCAATGCATAGCCAGGGAAACAGATAC
Source organism: Pteropus vampyrus (assembly GCF_000151845.1). Classification (NCBI taxonomy): domain Eukaryota; kingdom Metazoa; phylum Chordata; class Mammalia; order Chiroptera; family Pteropodidae; genus Pteropus; species Pteropus vampyrus. The sequence continues at coordinate 3,823,754 of NW_011888864.1, read as the reverse complement.
TTGAACCAAGCTGTGTTAGGAGTCCTGATAGGAGGGAACTTAATCCACAACCTGGGAGTCAGTGAGGGCTTCCTGGAGAAGTAACCTGTAGTCCAGTGAAGGAGATGAAGAGACAAGGGAGGGGTTGTGTTCTGGGCAGAAGAAACAGCATGTAAGAAACTTTAGAAAT
>NW_011888864.1:3800803-3822540 GCF_000151845.1 Pteropus vampyrus | reverse complement strand
TATGCCAGACAGGGGCTGCAGCATACAGTGAACAAGTTAGATGGGCCAGTTTTCCTGGAAACTTAAAAGCTCAGTGCAATTGGGCAGATGCAGGGGAGTCAATGCATAGCCAGGGAAACAGATACTTGAACCCAGCTGTGTTAGGAGTCCTGATAGGAGGGAACTTAATCTACAACCTGGGAGTCAGTGAGGGCTTCCTGGAGAAGTAACCTGTAGTCCAGTGAAGGAAATGAAGAGACAAGGGAGGGGTTGTGTTCTGGGCAGAAGAAACAGCATGTAAGAAACTTTAGAAATAGCCAAGAGTGACCTGTTTGAACTACTCACTGGAAAAATTGTAGCTTTTATGAATCCTTGCAGAAGTAATAACTCCATTATGGAACACTCACTGCCTTCAGCTCTATTTTAGACATTTCACATACAGCACCTCTGAATCCTGCTGGCAATCCTAGAGATATTAGCCTAATTTACATATGAAGAAACTGAGGCCCATTGGGCGAAGCGGTTTTTCCCAGGTGACACACATGTGTAGGATGGGATGGGAATCTCAGTCTCTCTGATATCAAAGCTTGTGCTCTTCTCCGGGTATCCCCTCATTTCCATTTTCTATTCTGAGCCCTACAAAAAAATCCTAAATTTGATTTTTATTCTTGCTAATTCGGAGCAATCCAATTTAGTGAAAATTTTCTTTATTTGCTCCTGAGCATAAATTAGCATAAGCGGGATAATATTGAGATGAACCTGCATGAACTCCTTTTAACAATACATCGCAAAGAGTATGATCTTATAAATGTATGTATATACCCAGCAAGCACTTAAAATAAAATTTTCTTTACAAGGCATTTTGGGAAAATATTAGATTAATTAACTTAAAGATATGTAGTGATCTTAAAATAGCCAGTGCGGGTGTAAAAAAAGACCCTGTTGTATAAAGAGGGTGCTGAGGCAGAAGCAAAAATTGATCTTTTTCTTGAAAGGTGGCTCAGGCAGAATGAAGCAAAGGAAGTGTAAGATGCCCTCAGGTGACTTTTCAGCAGAAATGGCCAAGGGGACAGGGTTGAACTTTAAAACATCATCTGATCTGTCAATGATGCTGGTGTTTATAGGCCTGTTACTAGGTGGTAAGCTCACTGCATCAGCACAAAGGTTACTGTGGGGTGATGTGAGCACACCAGTTCCCGGAAACCACTCTTCGGCAATCTTTCAAGACAAGGGCAGTATTGACTCAGGCAGCAAAGCCTTTTGAAGAGGGCCGAGGGTCTCTGAGCTTGAGATTGGAAGTACACCAGCATGTCTGCAGCAAAATGGTTGGTTAAGTGGAAATGGCTGTCAGCCTCTATTAGCCTAAGGTTTATCAGATGACAGGCACCTCGATTTTGGGAGGTCGACATTGCTGAGTAAGTCTCAAACTCTGGCTGGAGGGCTCAACAGGTGACAGGTTGTAAGCCGATGCGGGCATGGATGGCTCAGCCTGCTTCCATGATGTCAGAGGAAAGCTGGCTGTCAGAGGCTGTCATGTGACGACCAAGCTCAGAGGACTGTGCCAATTGCCACTGGAGAGCGGTGTGAACCAGAGTAGCCAAAGAGTGTTCCAGAATTGGGAGGAGGGAAAAATGATGTATCTTAAACTGGTGCTATGTGGCCACTCTAGCAGTCATAACTTCAAAGGCAAGATGGTAGGAATGGAAATTCTAGGGAGAAAACCTGAAGGTTATTGAGAAAAAGGAATCAATCACAAGATAAGTTTGTCTCTGATAGTCTTTTTATTGTATTTATTCCTGGTTGATCTCACATTGACCAGCAACACCTGAAGCCTGCTGACTGACATCTATACTAAGCAAGTGACTGAATATGGAGTCTGATAAATGCAAGAAGTCAAAGCCAACACCTGAGGAAAATTCAGTTCAGATACCAACATAATCTACCTCAGATAAAAAGCTTGCTTTCATTCGATTGTATTCTTCTCCCAACTAGGTGAAAAGCCTGTTAAGGATTTGGATACCATTCTTCAAAAGCTCTTGAATAAAATCTGAGTCTGAAATTACCTACAATTGCCACTGGGGGGCCCCAGTGATCTGTAAAATAAACTTAGCCTTTTAAATAAGTGAAAATAAAAGAAATGATTTAAACAAATGAACTGAATTATGAAAGATTACATGCAAATGTATCAAATGCAAATGTATCAAAAGCAGTAAGGGGTAAATACACAACAATATAATGTGATAAATAGGTGGTGCCATCCTCTTTCATTAGGAATTGTTTAAATTCCATCCCTTGCCTTAGCACTGTGCACACTTTATGAATAAACTCTCCAAAAAAAGGAAAAATAAGGGCAGGTTTCCAGTTCTTTGAATGCTATACAGTGTTCATTGGCTCTGTGTGTGTGTGTGTGTGTGTGTGTACATATACATACATATGTGAAAGGGGCATGGAAGGGGAGGGAAGAGAAGACTAAGAGAATGTAGAGAGGTAATGAGAAGAGACTATATTGGGGTGGAAAGAGAAGTTTTGATTCTTAAAGCCTGAGAATAGATATCTGGCTAGACTTGTCAGATAATGCTTCTTGTAATACAGTGGTTCTCACACTTGAGTGCTCATCAGAACCACCTGGGGGCTTGTTAAGCTGGACCCCAACCCAGAGTTTCTGATTTAGTAAATCTGGAACAAGGCCAAAGAGTTTGCATTTCTAACAGATTCTCAGGTGATGCTGATGTTCTTTGTCTTGGGACCACAGTTTGAGAACCATTGTTGTCACTACACTTCAGTGTTAATCATTTGAGACTGGGGTATTTTGGCACATAAGGGAGATGCCTGTATCTATTTCTACTGTCTCCTCTTCATTTCCTTTATTGTATATGATGATCCATGTCTTAAAATGTACCTTATTCCTGGAATGAACACTCTTCCCCATGAGACCTCCATGAACTTCGTAGGTAAATCCTGGAGGCTCCATCCTTTCTAAGTTGTTGGAAACTTTATTCAACAATACAAGATCCAGACTAACCTTTTGGTTTGCACTTAATATTCTTTTATGTTTATTCACTGTTTATGTCCATTTTGAGTTTAATACTTTAAGCATAGTTATAAATAGTTTATGAAGAGGGAGTAAGAAAAATTGTGTAGAGATTATTTCACGGTAAAAGACTAAAGGGATATTTCTTAAAATTCTAGCTTGGGGACTCTGAATATAAAATGCTTGTAAGCTATTAAGGAACAGACAGTGACAATGTTTAATTTTATTGCTACAGCGTGTAATAGCTCCATATTCAAATAGGCTCTTAATTTAAAAATGTGTTGATACTCCTAGTAGCAGAGATGACTCTCAACCCTTACATTGTCTTTACAGGGGAAGTTCTTATATACACAGATAGTGATAGCATTTGGGGTAGGATTTGTGATGGTGCAAAGGAGTTTGTCAGGCCTAGGGTGAGAGCAGGGGGAGCTTAGCCAAGGACAGTTCTTGATTTCATCAGTGTAAATGTGTATCTGGGAAAGAACCCCATTAGTCATCTAGCTTTACCACCTGCTAGATAAACTAGAAGATGTTGGCATCAGTGAGTTTTTTTGTTCGTTTGTTTGTTTGTTTTTAACATACCACAAACGAAGTATTTTGGCAGTGGGGTATAATATTTTTTTTCTTTTCAAGTTTGTGATGCATTAGAGTCATATTCTTCCATGAAATTGACATATTAATACCTCCAATTAGGGTAATCTCCATGAACCAATTTGGAAAACTGGAATTCATCATCATCATCATTGTTAAAAATAATTTCAGAATAAAGAGGAAATTTTGGAACTGGGGGTGGAAGGAGGTATTCATTTTCTTAATATGAGTGCACACTTATCTTGTTGAAATATGCTGGCTCAGAGCAGTAGTTCTCAACCTTAGCTGTTAATCAGAACCCCTGTGAAGCTTTAGAGAAATGCTATTTCCCTGGCTCTGCCTCAGCCCCCTCAATTAGAACTCTCAGAGGTTAGAAGGGTGCATTTTGGTGCAGAAATCTATTTTTTAAAAAGCTTCCCACAAGATTCTGTTGACTGGCATTTTTGGGGGAAGTATTGGTTTGGTTTATATGACTAATCATGCTCACATTGTCTCTCTTTGGCCCTTTCTGCACTCTTCATGGCTTGTGACTTACTGAATCACTTATGAATACCAAGTTTTCTCATTGCATGTAATTGCTAAATAGAGCATTTTCCACATGAAAGCTTCCAACTGTATTGAAACCAACCTCACACATAGCCTAGGATATATTTCCCCTGGAGCTCAGTCAATACAGATTAATTGTTTTTGGAAGAAAGAAAACACACTACCTCACCTCAGCACTGGAATATTAATTGATCTAATAGACATTAGAATATTACCGTGTTAGACACAAACTGTATCCTTTGCTCAATGAGCCACAACGCTATTTTACAACAACCCAAGAAGTTCATCCAGAATGAGGGTTCTGCTTTTCATGAAGCAGTGGGCAGGTGTTGTCTAGAAAGAAAGACTCAGCAGGGAGTGAGATGTGTCAAGTTAGAGGAAAAAACCAAGACTAACTGCACAGGAAGGCACTCTCTCAGGTTCTTAGTGTTTTCATGCCTGGTCAATTCAGCAACATTGATTATTTCCACCCTTTGTGTCAATAAATTGGGTGGAGGAAAAAAACCTGACAAGAATGCCTAATAAAGAAGAAAATAACGTTACATGAAAAGGTATATAACGTGTAAAGAGTACATGGGATGTCTGCATTATTTCTTGTGACTGCATGTGAATCCATAATTATCTAAAGATAAGAAGTTTAAAAAAAGACGTGTGTGAATGTGCTCAGGTGTATTTATATATGGATGATGCACACAAATTTTGTGTCCTTCCCCTTCCCCATTCACCCTATTCTGTGTGTGGTGCATATAAGAGGGTGCAAATGGAAAGTCTTAAAGCAATGCAGGAGAAAAGCCCATCCCAAGCTTAGGTTGTAAGGGGCATTGAAGGGCATATGAGTTGTCTAGTAATAACAGCTGTCCTATATTGAGGGGTTTCTTTAACTCAGTAACTTTACTAGGCTCTTTATATTCATTATCTCACTTAATCTTTACAATAATCTTATGAGCTAAATGCTATGATCCCATTTTACAGATGAGCAAATTAAAGCTTAATAAAGTTAAAAGACGTATCTGGGTTAAAACAAGTTATAAATAGTGAAGCAGGGATTTGAACTTAAGACAAACATTGAAGTCCATGCTTTTATGGTTTTATCTACCACCCCTCTGTAAGGTAATGGGAATCATATCTACTGGCATCAAATCAAGTGTTTTGGGGCATATTGGGCTGCTTTTGAAGAAACTATTGGTTCCAGAAATGATTCAGAATTTTCAACCAAAAAATTTTTAAAGTATAATATGTTATGAAATAACCACATGTATAGACTATTGGGAACCTGGAATATGAAGCTACCTTAGAAGTTAGGAGTCTGATCGCTTATTTAGTACAAAATTATCTTCTAAAGTATTGCTAACAGATGGTGAATGGGATTTCCCTCGGGGAAGGGGGGACCCCTACCTCTGACAAGGCAATATATTCTAATTATCAGAAAGTACTTCCTTATATGGAGCTGAGCTCTGCTTGCCTCTTATATACAACAAAAAATAAGCCTTTCCTACACAAAACAAACCTTTTCTACATAATTATAATGAGAGGAGTATAAGATAGTTGGTCTTTTTCAGGCTAAACATCTCCAGTTCTTTTTCAATCATCTGTCATTTGATATTACTTTGAGAATCTTGATTATATTCTTTGGACATATTCTAATTACTCAATATCTCCCATGAAACTGTGCTCTCCAATACGTGAGGCGATGCTGTAGAAGTGATCTGGCCGAGATGGAGAGAACTTTTTCTGCACACACTCAATATTTTAGCAATGGAATACAGGCAGCGGCTATACTTCATAACTGTGGTAGGAATCAAGACATATTGCTTCTAGAAATCTGACTTTAGTTTGTCTGTGGGAAATGCAGTACTCTAATGTATTTGTGTACCTGCCTGGAGCCATCCAGGAAGACTATGACACTTGGATTTCCTGTAGAAATTCCTACCCTCTATAAACTCAAAGAATTATTTGCTTTGAAAGATCAGAGTCCAATATTTCCCTTTCAGTAACTGATGAAATTACTCAAAATCATGCGAGGGTTGAGTGATAGGTAAGAGGGAATTCTCATCCACCAGGACCAGCTGAGAAATTATAGGTACTTACCTGAACTTGGCTCCTAGATTAAAGGTCAAGAAGGTATATAATCTTATATTTAGAATCTTATATGTAGATTCATTTAGGGAATTTGAAAGACACATTTGATGTTTTCTTAAAATCATTTAAGTTTTCTTCAGAAAGCTCAAGTTAAATCATAATAATAAAACTTTCGAACTTTCTTTTTAAAAATAAATCCTACTTATCATTCAACATAGACTGATCATTTCAAAATAGCATAGAGTCAGAGACAGCCTTACCGACTATTAAAGTTGTCATATTTTATGTCCACTTTTTATCTGAGTTGAATTTCTGAGGTCTGTTTATATTTTACTATTGAAACAGACATGAACTACATGCACTTTCACCATCTATTGGACTCTGATTCTCCTGAAGGACTGCAAAAGTGAGTGACTCTCCTAGGGAGTAATCGAAGACCTCCATAATGTTCCCAGGGGCCTGTGTTTCATGTCTAGCTCTTTGCAGATACTTCACACAGCCATATTTCTATTGACAATGTAGCTTGCAAAGCAGAGCGTAGGCCTCCACGATGTTGTTGGGAAAAGATTTTTATTTGCTGACTTTAATTTCTTCTATGAAAAGTATTTCTCTTGATAGATCATCTTACCATATTATCTTATTTTCAACTGTTTCAAGTCTTTTTAGAAATAAGCACTGAAGATATATAACCTTAAACTAATTTATTTTTCTCACAATGCTAAGGATCATCAAATGAAAATGGCTATTCAGGTGAAAAATCTTTAATAGACATAACTTCTCTCTTTTGTCTTGGCCAATATCTGCATGCATGACATTTTGTTTTTTATTACGAGAGAGGTTGCTATGTTGAATGACCTCCACATTTTTTTGTTTTCCTTTCCTTTGATAGCAATTTAAAGGTTAATTCTCCAGGTTTTTGTACCTTATCATTTTGATGGCTTCTAGCTTTGTTACTAACTTAAAAAGAGAGTTCTGTGAGAATTCTCATTTTTATTCATTGAATAAATACATAAAGACATTAATAAACTGATTTGGAATTTTAAGTCTATCAGCGATACAACCAGGCAGCTGTGATTAGATGTCAAGAAGTCTGTTGAATTGGGAGTTACATTTTTTTTAAAAATTTTAATTAGTTTCAAGTATACAGTACATTGGTTAGACATTTATATAGTTCATAAAATGATTCCTCCAGTTGCTCCCTCCCTCCCCTGACCCTCTACCTAGCCAACGTATTAATGCTAACTTCATTCCCTATGCCGTGTTCCTCAGCCCTGTAACCATCTATCAGCTACTAAGTTGTACTTCTTTAGCCCTTCACCCCATTCTCCCAATTCCCCAAACTCCCCTCCCCTCTGTCCATCACCAAATTATCCACTATGTTTGTGAGTCTGTTTTTGATTAGTTTGTTCTTTTTAATCCTTAGATTCTGCATATAAGTGAAATTATATAGTTTTTATCTTTCTCTGTCTAGGTCCATCTGAGGAATATCTTTTTCTATCCTCTTCCTTTTCACTTGTTTTCTTATCCTTTCAGCCACTCTATCTTTTGGTTGGAGCACTTAATTCTTTTCCATTTAAGGTACTTATTGGAAAAGGAATGTAGTTGTTACCATTCTTTATTCCTGTATTTGATACATGTTTTTTTTCTTCTTAAAGAAGTCCCTCCAACATTTCCTGTAATATTGGCTTAGTGGTGATAAATTCCTTTAGTTTATTTTTGTCTGGGAAACTCTTTATCTGTCCTTCAACTCTAAATGATGGCTTTGCTGGATAAATTATTCTTGGTTCTAGATCCTGGGTCTTCATCCCGTCAAATATTTTTTTTGCTAAGCCCTTCTGTCCTGCATAGTTTCTTTTGAGAAATCAGCTGCCAGTCTGTGGATGTTCCCTTGTAAGTAATATTTGTTTTTCTCTTGCTGCTTTTAATATTCTTTCTTTGTATTTAATGTTTGGCATTTTAATTATGATGTGTCTTGGTGTGGGCCTCTTTGGATCCCTGAGTTTTGGAATCTTCTGAGCTTCCTGGGGTTTTATGTCCATTTCCTTCACCAAGTTAGGGAAGTTTTCCATCATTATTTCTTCAAACAGCTGTTCAACATTTTGATTTTCTTTTGTTACATCGATCAGATGAATATTTGGAGCCTTAATAGTGTCCCATATCCTCCTTAAATTATTTTTATAGTCTTGGCATCTTTTTTCTTGCCATTCTGATTGAGTGTTCTGATTGGCTTTCCTGTCCTCTTGATAGGGCATTTGATCCTCTTCTTTATTCACTTTGTTTATTCTTTTGTTTGTTCCATTTAATTTACTTCTCATGTCAGATAATGTGTTCTCCATTTCGGAGTGGTTCCCTTTTGTAATTTCCATTTCCATTTTTATGTTTTTTATCTCTTTGTTGGAGTTCTCTACATGTCCCAAAAGTTCATTGAGCATCTTTATAACCAATGTTTTGAACTCTTGCATCTGTTAGATCACTTGACTCCTTTATATCTGGATCTCTGTTCTGTTCTCTCGTATGGTTTCTGCTTGTCTTCCCATTTTGGCTGCCTTTCCGTGTCTGTTTCTATGTACTAAGCAAAGCTCCTAAGTCTCCTGATCTTATTAGTGTGGATTTGTGAAGTAGGTGTCCAGTGGCCCAGTCCTGAGAGGGGTTCAGCGGCAGGCCAAATTTAGCCCAAGCCACTACCCCTCCAGAGCCACCTGTTAATATTCAGCAAGCAATCCACAGATGCTGTGCTTATAATTGCCTCAAAAGGCCACAGCAGAAACCGAGGCCAGCTGCCTCCACCAGTGTGAGTCTCAGCACGGGGCACCTGATTTGATGAGGATAAACCTGGAAGTGGCTTGGGTGGGGCCGTGAGTTGGGAGAGGCGGGGTTTCAGGGAATCTCTGGGCCTAATGACCTCTGTTATCCAGTTTGATGACATCATGGCTATGGTAGTGCTGTGTCTGTGCACTGGGAGTGGGGAGGGCTCAACAGGGAACAATGGATACCCCGGCGCTTCTGTACCTTATGAGTCTCGTCTAAGCCTTCACTCCCACAATGTCTCCTTGTAAGTCCCTGGTGCCCTCTGCATGCAGCCGAATGGGCACTGGTGCTCAGAGGGAGCAGGTCCATCACCGCAAAAATTCGCTTGCAGACTTGGCCCCGTTAAGAGGCTTCTGCTGCTGCCACTGTCTCACTCAGCCACTGGAGACCAGGCGGCCCCAAATCTTTGCCCCGTCCTACCTTCTGCCGTTGCAGGGTGATTTCCTGGATTTCTCCCTAGTTGTATGGCTTGTTTATCCCAGGCGATTTTTCCTTGCTGCTGCTCCTTGTTTCTATCACAGCTTTAATTTGGTCTCCAGAGAGATGAACAGAGCCTCTATCATCTTCACCATTTTTTTTCTAAATTGCCAGGATTTACGTTTTAAAAATGTTTTGTGCAGTGCTCAGAAAGAGGGAATTGTTTGCCACTAACAAATCCAGTCCAGGTAGAACCGAGTGGGAGTTCAAGAGAATAGCAACAAATACTTTAATCCAGATGAGCATCACAGAGATCAGGGAAAGTGTTATCTTTAAATATTTTAATTTAGCTAAGGTATAGTTTGTATATTCTGTGCCTATAGTGTTTGAGAAGTGGTATTTGGACTTAAGGATGAAAATTCATTTCAATGAGAAAGCCTCATGTTCATTCACCCTTAACTTCTTGATCTAAAAGCAATCCCAATTTTATCTCACCTAAGAGTGTGCACTCTGCAGGTTGCTCAGTTTGCACATCTCGTTTCTGTTTTCTTCAAAGTCACTATAGAGAGTTTGTCAGAAAAAGCCCTTCTTGAATATAAAGGTAAAATACAAATGCCAGGCACAATTCATATGGGATTTAAATTCACTCATGCTTCAGATCATCTCTGATATGTTTCAGATAGTAAATCAAAGAGAAAAAAGAACATGGCTTTGTGTAGGCCAAGTAGATTATGAAAAGTCTATTTGATTAGCTGTCCTGATAGGTACTACCAAGAAATACAATAAGAAAAATTAAGTTCTTCACTGTATGTTTAGTAAAACAATTTAGTAATTCAGTTTACTTGGTTTATAAATTTAAGTCGACAAAAGCAAAAAAGAAAGATTCTCTTTGCAAAGAGATTTACCCACACACATCCATTCCTCAATAAACTGTATATTTAGAAAATAGGACAAGAATGTATGATTTTGCATAAGAACAGCCTGGATGAGTTAAGTAATTTGGAGAACCTTATTAAAATGCTTTCCGACTTCCCTGTGTTTATATTTGACATAAACATTGTTATTACAAATTTTATCCTTAATTTCCTGGGATTGTGAGAGATGGGAGTGAGAACATAAAATAAAACCTTTGCTAGAGCCAGTTAGGAAGTAACAATAATTTTATTGTGTAGTTTTGATACAGATTAAAAACCAAGTGAAATTGTGCAGAACCATACTTAAGCAGCTTATAACTTTTTAAAAATACCTTTTCTTTTTGGAATTGAAATGAACTCCTGCATAGTGGAGTCCTTGTTAACTTAAGTGTAAACTGAAAAAATTTACCTGGTTTTGAGTATTTAAAATGCCTGAGGGGAAGCTTGGGAAAATGCGATTTTCAGGTACGTTTTGCTAGGAAGAAACTATTTGCATAGTTATGTCCATCCATCTGTCTGCATATTTGGAAGTGTGTGCTCTGGGTGCCAAAGGCAAAATGAATAATGTACAGGCCTGGATCCCAGAAGGCCTGGGGCAAAGGAGGCAAATGTCTGCAAGGCCTCAGAAGGGGCCCACCACTGGCCCAGACATGCCGCTGCCATTGTCTGTCTCATATTTATATGAAATGGATTCACCTTTCTGTCCTTGTTCTTTATTTCTGGACCTTGAGTGGTTGCACAGGTTTTTGAGCTGCAACTTCAGTAAGAAAAATAATGCACACTTTTAGGTGAGATAAAATTGGGATTGCTTTTAGATCAAGAAGTTAAGGGGGAATGAACATGAGGCTTTCTCATTGAAATGAATTTTCATCCTTAAGTCCAAATATCACTTCTCAAACACTATAGGCACAGAATATACAAACTATACCTTTGCTAAATTAAAATATTTAAAGATAACACTTTCCTTGATCTCTGTGACACTCGTCTGGATTAAAGTATTTGTTGCTATTCTCTGGCACAGATAGGAAATATTCCATTTGCATATAATAGTTCAACATAGAAATGAAAAATTTGAGACTGTTTTGAAGGACAAATACCTCTTTTTTTTGAGTTAAAAATAGAGGTTCTACTCTTCTACCGATAAGCATTTCTTTGATCATTCAGTTTCTCCGCTAGAAACCTCAGAGTTATCTTCAAATCCATCTTCTCTCTTAACTTGTGGATCATTTCGTCATCAAGGCTGATCGGTTTTACTTCCTAAATATTGCCCTTTTAATAGCCATCAAACAGTCTCCTTGACTTTATATTTCTTCTATTCCAACTCATTTTCTATACTGTGTTGTTTTTTAAAAAACAGAATCTTATAGGATCTCTCTGCAAACATTCATTCATTCAAAGCGAATGAATGAGGAACAATGTACACTGACTTAGCTGAACAAATTAGGTAAACTGTCCTCCAGTTGATCCAATCAGGTCACTACCCTAACAATTAAAACTCGTTTGTGGTACCCTATTGTCTATAGACTAAAGTCCAAACTTGTTTCTAGGTAGCAGATAGGCCCTGGTCAAACTTTTTTAGACTCTATCAATTTCCTTTCACTCATTTCACCTTTTCTGCTTCCTTTCTTCTCTATCCCATTCCATTTTTCTTATAAAGCTGATACTCAACTACGTTCATCCCCATGGTCACAGTGCTCTCTCACAGGCCATTCCTTGCTCTTCTGTCCGCTTTCAGCCTGGAACTCCATTCCTATCTGGGTTTCCTGCTCACTCTGCAAGACCCAACGTAAATGTCCTTTATAAACTCCCCTCCTGTGTACTCTCCTGATGCACCCTGGTATAGTTATTTCGTATTGCTTTGTTATTATTTGTTCTTATCTCTACCCTCTCAACTAAACTGAACTCTAACCGAGGGAGAGTCTATGCTTTTTATTTTTGTGTCCAAGTGCCTAGCACAGTGTCTGACACATCACAGGTGTCAACAAACGTTTGTTGTTTGAGTAAATGGACGAGAGGCACTTCCCTAGCTAACGTTACAAATTTTTCATTTTGCTCCAGGCACTTTAATTCCAAACTTAGTCAAGAGGATCAGTTTGCCTGAATGGAATGAATTAAGCAAATTAGTTGCTATAAATTTTATTCCTTTACTAGCCTTTAAGTGACCATTCAGTTACTTATCCTTTCTGTCATATCACAATGTTGAACATTTGCTATTGTCAGGTGCTTTCTCAGTCATTGAGAATAAAAAGATGTTCAGGCTCAATACCTCATTGCTTCATCTTGAATTCCTTCTAGGAAGGGAAATGAAGACTAAGCAGAACAAATTTATCTTTCTCACATGCTTCTTCGGGCAGTTTCGTTTCTGGACTAATCTTTCAGTTTTAAACAAAAACTTGAGTGAGTTGAAGGCAGGACCAGTTGACATATTGATTTAGTTATAAATGGTCCTGAAAGGTCCCTCTTGGCTTTGGCTAATGTCTGGGTTCAGGCATCTATGCAAAGCTGAATTATTTCTAGGTCAACCATTTCTTGGTTCTTTTCTCCCAAGTAAATGCTTAAAAACTCAGATAAAAAGTATTTTCTAAGTAATGCAAAGGTCGAAAGTATATAGTTTTTGTTTAGTTTCAAACTTAATGTTCTTAGGAAGACAGAGGGAATTACCTTATATGCTGATACTCCATTTGTTGTGATTTTGTTAATCAAATGCCCACTCTCTTTTCCGTTACTTTCTCCTCAGCCTTCAGAAAAGTGCTGGCATCTGAGTTAAGTGAAAGGGAGGAGCTAGTTTGGTAAAGTGGCAGAATGCCAACATCCTTTTTCCTTCTGTTGTCTTATGAGTGATGCCAAGTTATCTGGTGGCTACTCATAGCAAAGGATTATTAATTATTCCCTGACAGTTCTCTCAGATTTTTCACAAACTGTTGACTTAAAGTGGCGATAGTAAAGATATCAGAATGACAAACACGTGGACACTTAGTAGAATTAATATTCTACAAAGATAAAAGTTTTGTACAAGTGTCATTTTACTTATTTTCACACCAATCCCCTCATCTCTCAGGAGTAGGTAGGATGAATATATAGAGAAGCAAAGCTAAGACAAATGACAACACCTCTTCCTAGCCACCGAGTGACCTGGTTATATAGTAATGAGTATAAACAGTGTGGGTTCTGTGGCAAGAGAGAGAAAAATGCTGACAGAGCACTTGTTTTGATTGGATTTATATTATTATAGGAAGAAACTGAAAGTGAGGGGTGAGGTAATATGGGGTGAATATGGGGAGACCTATTTATGGTTATTCAGTGGTCATAACTCAGCAGCTTTGTTTTGTTCACTCAATGAACTGACCTTCCCCGATACTCTTGTTTGACAGCCTCAGAGAATAAATACCTCCTTAATCCACCTTCTAGGCCCAGCAAAGATAGCAGGAACAGATCAGCTCCACACAGAACCAATAAGTTCACTTCCAGAGGTGAAAGGGTAATTTGTTCTGCCTGCTCACTCCATCACTGACCTTTCCATTCGACTGCTGCCGAGGGTACCAATTAGTGCTAATTGCTGCCGATGGTGGTGAAAGATTCTGTGACAAGTCTCTGCTAAGAAGAAGGCTAAGACCCCTAACTCATTTCATGTAGTGTATGCCCATGAGAGGAGATACTTTGGGATAATTCAGCAATAAGGCTGGTCTGGGAAAAAGAAGATCATTACCAAGAACACAGTGGTTTTCAACAGGTCTGTCTCATTATAGTTCACTAACAGCTACTGAAAAATCACACTTTAATTAATTTTCCCAGAAAGAGGAATTCTGCTACCTCTTATCCAGATCTTTCTTTGATGTGGAAGGACCTAAAGTATCCCCAGACTAGGAGTCAATCTAATTATGTCTGGGGTAAAAATTCATTGCTTCAACTCCACCTAGTGAAGCAGCAGGAGATCTTTATGCACAGGAAATAAATTTTTAACAGTCTTTCTATAATGTGTCAATGTTTCCTGAATAAAGTTGAGTGAGTAAGCATTGCTTTTAAGATCTTTCAATTTGACTGACAAGAAAATATTAGCGAGAAAAAATAGCGAAGTAGGTCTCCATATATCATTGCAATTAGCCACATTACTACAAGTAGAAAATCCTCTCAAAGGAGATTTTTTAATATAAAAAGAGCTGCTTTGTATTAGCAAGAAAAAGTTGGGAGTTTTCTGATTTGACTATTATGCTGCTGAAAAAGGCAGTGTGTGTATGGGTGTGTGTGTATGTGTCTGTGTGAGTGTGTGTGTGCACATGTGTATACATATACATACATGCCTATCAGCCAGAACTGGTTTCAACAATTGCTAACTGCCAGTTATAAATAGCTTTCCCATTTGAAATAAAGTCTCATCTTTCAAACTGCTACTTTTTTCAGTAAAGAAAAAAAAAAATCCTGAACTTCTTTCAGCACATACCAGCTGTTCCAGATGTTATAATTACACATCTAGGACCACATTCGGAACTAAAAATATATACAGGAGATTGACTTCCAACCTTCTTGGTAAAGTAATATCATAAATTATCTTATTTACCCCTTACGTTATTTCTATGAGTGTTTGTAAGTGGTTTATATGGGCAGGGATAATTTGATACTCATTTTTCCATGAAATCTATTATGATTAATAATAAATTTCACTAATAAGATTAAAACCTTGTCATTTGAATGTAATCCAGACTTTGTTTTATAATGAAAAAAACAATAAAAAATTCGATTGCTGTCATATTTGTAAAAACAAAAAGAAAATAAATGGAATAACAGATATTTTTAAAAGTGGGACTGGGAAAAATTTAATTAGAGATGGAGAAGATGGAAGACGGGGATTTTCTGGGATCTGGGTATTTCAGAGACTACAGGATCAACCAGTTCCTATGCTGGCCACCAGATGGCCGTATGAGACCAGAGCTTTGTGTGGTTGTGGTAGTGACAGCAGTTTCAAGGGTAGATTGGGGATCAGGCAGAAAGTATGCAACTACCCAGCTTTTGTTTTTACTGCATCTCCATCTCAAACATTCATCAACCAGTGTGATATTTTAGAAACGAAGCTCAGATGATGACATTTCTCACTTAAAACTCTCCAGTGGTTTCTAGGACCTATGGAATAAACTCCAGACTCCTTATCCTGGTTTACAAAGCCCTAGTTACCTGGCCCATATCTACTTCTCTGAATTTATCTCAAAACATCCACTCCCTAATCTGACTGCATTCTAGACACAGCCTCTACACTTTTTGAAAGAGCAAAGCCTGCTTTCATTGTACCATTTTCCTGGATGCTATTATTCACATTTTTAAATGGGTGGTTTCCTCTTATCCTTCAGGTCTCAGCTCAGTGTCACTATAGAGTAAGTTGATTCAATGTAAAGCATGAACCTAACTACTTTCCAGCACATCACTTTAATTCTCTGACTAAGTCTTAATTAGGATCCATTTCCTTCTTTTCTTCTCTCTCTCTCTCTCTCTCTCTCTCTCTCTCTCTCTCTCTCTCGCTCTCGCTCTCGCTCTCGCTCTCGCTCTCGCTCTCGCTCTCGCTCTCGTGCTCTCTCTCTCTCTCTCTCTCTCTCATAGATGATCTATTTGTTGTCAGTTCCTCATCACTGGAATGCAAACCCCATGCTAATGAACTTTGTATCATTCATTGCCATTTATCTCATCACTAGAACAGTGGCTGTTATTGTAGAGAGAATGAATGAATACATGTTTAAAATATTTATGTTAGGCATTTATAGCCCAAAGAGTACTAATATTTGGATAATATATAGTAAAATTTGCCATAACTGATTCAACTTTTTAATCTACATTCTTCTTTTTTTCATCAAGCATTTACTGGGTAGCAGCTAAGAGCTAGGCATTATTACAGGTACTAGAGAGAATCCAGAGCTGAATGCTAATAACAAAAGTTATTGGAGCTGAGTGTATGCTAAAGACTTTATATATATTACCTCATTTAATGCTTGCGACAATACTCTGAGACAGGTGCTTCAATTTCTAATTTAATTTTATAGACTAGGAAATTGAATTTAATTAAGTAATTCAACAAAGATAATATGCCTATTAAGCTAGGGAACCTGTTAGAAAACAGTCCATTCTGAAGGAGTCAGCAAAGAAGACAAACAATGGGCTTAGACTCCAAGCACGTCAGGTAATAGAAGTATCGAATAGTGACTATAACATGATTAAAGGCATAAAATAAGATATCAAATATCAAAATGAGAACAAGATTATCAGAATGGTC
Source organism: Pteropus vampyrus (assembly GCF_000151845.1). Taxonomy (NCBI): domain Eukaryota; kingdom Metazoa; phylum Chordata; class Mammalia; order Chiroptera; family Pteropodidae; genus Pteropus; species Pteropus vampyrus. The sequence goes on along the minus strand of NW_011888864.1, from coordinate 3,805,922 downwards.
CAGATATATTTGACAACGAACCCAATATAATTTCTAGAAATAAAAAAAATACAGCCATTGAAATGAAAATCTCAGTGAGTAAGATAGATTTCAGGTAGAGCTAAACAGTATTAGTGAACAGATGAAGAGAGAAGTAGTGAACTAGAAGATCAATCTGAGGAAATTATCAAGAATACAGCACAAAAAGATTAAGAGATGGAAATATAATAAAGACAAGTTTAGAGATGTGAAGGGCAAAATTAGATGATCCAACATATTTCTAGAAGAAATTCCAGAGTGAAAGAAGAGAAAGAAGGAGGAGGAAAATACTTGAATAGTTGATGACTGAAACTGAATAAAAAGAAATTAAACACAGATATCTTCTGATTAGAAATTTCAATGTGTCCTGAGCTGAATAAATAAAGTAAATCCATACTTAAACACACCCTGATGAAACTTCAAAACACCAAAGGCAAATGGATTTTAAGAGCAACCAGAGAAAAAGATATAGCTCACCTACCAAAGAATAACTATTAACTGATAGAAGACTTATCATCAGCAAAAAGAGTACTAGAATACAATTAGATGATATTTTCAAAGTGCCAAGGGAAAATAATGGTTAGTGAAAATTCTATAACCAGTTAAACTATATCTCAAGAGGCATGGTAAAATAAATACGTTTAGCGATAAAGGGAGACTGAGTAGTTTACTACCAACAAACCTCTTGATTAAAAACATCAGTATGAATCTGCTTCAAGAAGAAAGAAATTGAATCCAGAAGAAAAGAGTGAGATGTAATGAAGAATGGTAAGCATGTGGGTAAAAATGAATAAAACAACAATGATGGCAATGAATTTGAAGGGTGGCAAAATCAAGATGGAATGAAATTACTGCACAATTATATAAGGGAGGCGGTGTCTGAATTTAAATCATTCTAAGATTGTCTAAGGTTAGATATGCTGATTATCTTTGGACCTTAAATATGTTTTGACCATTTCGAGATAACAAACCCTAACAGGGTTACTGTCTTTTGAAGTGATGTCTCAGCAATCCAGGCTTCTATTTTGGGACACCACTGACTTTAGCAATGGCTTCTATGCACACTGTGAAAGAGGAAGAGAGGGCAGCATTATACAGGGTGAGGATGGTCAACCTTGGAAGTGGAATACCTCATTTTTGCCCCCATACTTTGCCTAGAAACCATTTCCATCATCCCAATTTACCTGCTCTATTTTGTATACCCAGAAATGAGGACAGCTTGTCAAAATACTAAAACACTAAAGACGAAAAGAATAGAAATAGAATTTATTACTTCCAAATAAATAGAGGAGAGAAAAGGAATAAATAAAACTTTATGAAACCAATAGAAAGCAGAAAAGGAAGAAAAATGTAGAAAAACAGATGAAAAGAAAGCATATAGTAAAATGGTAGTAAAAAGCACAATAAATATAATTAAACTTACCACTTATTATCCAGAGATTATTCAAATAGATTAAAAGGCAAAAATAAAAACAATGAGCCAGCTATATATAATTTATAAGGGACCTATCTAAAATATAAGGACACAACAATGGGTAAAGAAAATTAATGGGTAAAGAAAGATATATCAGCTAAATACTAATGAAAATAAAACTGTAGTATAACTATATTAATGCCAAGCAACATGAACCTTAAGGCAAAAAGCCTGTTCAGGCTAAAGAGGATTACTGTATTTTGATAGAAGGAAAATTCAGGAGGAAAATATAAGAATATAACCACTCTAAACCTGTAAATCACTTAATAATGCAGCTTAAATTAAAACAGCAAAAATTGATATAATTATAAGGCAAAATTGACAAATCCACCATCATAATGGAAGATTTGTATCACACTCCTTTTAGTAATTGGTAGATGATGCAAAATAAAAATCAGTAAAGCTATGATGGATTTGAGCAGCACAGCTAAAAAGTTTAATCTAATTTACCTGTAGAGAACCTGCTCCCAATATAAAGAACATATATTTAGGAGGATTCTACCATCGTTTCTTCAAAACATGAAGACTATCTAGATAAAAACAGTATTGACAGATTGAAAGGACAGTGACTATTTACTGAACTACTTACTGATTTGGGGCAGGTGGATGTGAAAGTGGTTAAAGCCAGCCAGGTGGATAGTGATGCTATGATGGTGAGAACAAAAAGGAGTGAAGGAAAGTTTGGGCAGAGGGGAGAATGATGAGTTCTGGGTGATCTTTTTGGTTTAAAATGCATTTCTAGTAGAAAGCTGGTCTGGTTTCCTTTGTGTAATGTTTGGCACATATATATACACTTATTCAATAATAATATTGCTGATTCATCTGTGTTTAATAGATTTTTGTTAGTGGAAATGCTTCTCGATCAATCAGGTAATATTTAGGGGCTTATGTTGAAGCAGTCGATTTTATTAGGCACAGTTTACTATTAATTAATTAGAGCACTTCAGCAGGTAAGAGATTTCCTTTTCAAGGGGGTTATAGAAGTAACTATCGATTCTTTAAAGGTGATCTGTATCTTGAAACAGACATAATAATAATAACCATAATTTGTAAGCACTTGAGAGCTTATAAACTCTTCCACATATTCTATCTCCTGTGATTTTTCATAGCAATACCAGTAGGTAGATAAAATAGGATTTTATTATTATACCCATCTTGCAGATGAAATTAAAGCTGAGGTGATATGACTGTATCCTCTGACCTCGAAGTCTCCTGTTGGTTTTATAATTCAGACTTTGCAGATTGGCTTGTAGGCTGAAAAGGTTGACATGAAAGAATAGCCACATTCTGTTTTCCTTTGGTGCAAAGTGCTTTGTTGCCCATCTTTCTCTCATCCTGGGCTTGCTGTTTTAAGGTCTTTGCCTTTGGGAGAATTTTGAGCCAGGAGCTCATGGATGCATTTACATTTGTGCAGACATTTTTGTGCTTGCTTTCTATTTGCCCTTTTTCTATGCTTTTTACCTCCCTCCCTCCTTCTAGTGTGCCTTCTCACACTGTAATGTCTGGAAAGAGAAAAACTACAACTCTAGTGGATTCTGTTCATTGGGTTAAACTTTGACCAACAGCACATGTGTGCAATTTTCTGGAGAGAGTGTCTATAACTTCCGTTGATTCTCAAAAGAGTATAAAATTTATTGAAATTAAGAACCACTGTAGAGAAAAGGGAAAAGTAAGACAAAATGTTTTAAGCCATTATTTGATTTCTTTTTTGCATTTCCACTCTTTCTTTGCACTCCATTTTTCCCTGTAGAGACCATGAGGTCAGTGAAGGAGTTATATGTGACTTGGTGAAATAGCAGAACTAGAGAGGAGAGTTTTTCAGTGTCTCAACCTGTTTATTCAGGAGCAAACAATATGTAAGTACTAAGTTTCCCTATGGTCGATGAAAGTAAAAATGCCCCTAACAGTGTGTATTATTTTTGATATCTCAAGATTGAGTTACAGATTGTACAAACTCAGCTTTCCAGTCTTCCTACCTAGACTGTTCTCCTTGAGCATAAGAACCATGTCTTTTCCTCTTAAAAAAATCCTCTGTAGCATCTAGCACAAAAGGAAATGAACATGGGTTTTATTTTTTTGACTCATGTATGAGTAAATATTATCAGTAAAGTGTGTAATACTTAAAAGCCTTTTTACTCAAAGATTTCTGAAAAAGCATGCAGAAAAAAATGAGTGAATGGTTGAAAGGAAGAACAAACAATTTGGTATCCTAGAGATTTGGCTGTGTGGTAACTGAACAGGGAATCCCAATGTGCCTTCTCAGTTCACAGTTTTGGAAAACAGTCCCAGTAGCCTGCCTTGCAGTTCTTCTGGTCTTAAATTTTTCTTTCTGGATAAAATCTGAACACATGACACTCTTGTTAGCAATAAAGAATTCTCTTACCATTCACTGACATTCATTCAACAAATATTTATTGAGTGCTTGTTAGGTGGAAGGCATAGTTCTAGGCACTGGAACTGAAGAATAAATCAAAAGAAAAATCCCCCTTCTCATTGAGTTTACACTCTAGTGTGAGAAGACCAATATTTAATGATGAATATGATAAATAAGTAAATGATATATCAAAGCGATAAGTGTTATAAAAGAAATAGGGCAGCGTCAGGGGCTCTAGGATTTCTGGGTGAAAGTGGTGTGCCTTGGTTTTAAGTGGAGTGGTCAGGAGAGGCCCCACTGAGAAAGTGACAATACAGGGAAGATGTGGGGTAAGTGACCATGATAGTGTCTGGGGGCAGAGGAACAGTTGGAGCAAAGGCCCTAGGGAAAGACTGTTCTGGGAGTTTTGAAGGAATAGTAGACAGTGGGGCTAGTAGAACAGAATGAGCAAGGGGGAGGATCATACAGTATGAATTGAGGGATTAGAATGGGTGAAGATGTGTAGATTGTTGCTGGCCATTTTGAGGACTTCAGTTTTTTTTTCTCTGAGTGAAAGAGGGAGCCATTGAAGAGTTTGAACAGGTTGGATATAACTTGGTTCAGTGATTTTGAAGGATTCCTCTTGCTGTTATGTTGAGAGTAGATGAAGCATTAGCAGTGGCGAGCATAGGGAGAAGATGCTGCAGTAAGCCATGCATGGTTGAAGAGGGTAGCAGTAGAGATGGTGAAAAGTGGCTTGACACAGCCCTTACCCCGGGCTTGGATCGGAGATGTATGGTGAATGGTGCTTTACTAATCTTGGTCAAGCATGATCTTGAACTTAAGACTCAGGAATGTTTAAAAGGGCTTCTATGAAAGTATTAATATGAGTAATAATTTGGAAGATTTTTTTCTTTTTTAGCTATAAAGAGTAAGATTTTATTAATGGAAGGTTTTGGGAGGATGACAATGCATAAACTCCACTTAGGCTAAAATCTTTGTTTTATATGAGCCTTCTTCCTATAAAAGAACTACTATTGAGTTACCATCTATACTAGGAACAAAGTTACTCTAGATATGTTATCTTCTGTTTCATACCTTTAACAATTCCATTTATATGTACTTTGCTTTCTCTCATCTTCTCTCATCAAATATTTTATAAAATAGTAGATGATTAAAAAAATTCCAAATTTGCATTATGGGAAAGAAATAAGATCGACCTGGGTTTAGTCATGAAAAATTCTCGAGAGCCAGCATTCTGAGTTTTTCTTCAA
>NW_011888864.1:3786620-3800433 GCF_000151845.1 Pteropus vampyrus | reverse complement strand
TTGGATATAACTTGGTTCAGTGATTTTGAAGGATTCCTCTTGCTGTTATGTTGAGAGTAGATGAAGCATTAGCAGTGGCGAGCATAGGGAGAAGATGCTGCAGTAAGCCATGCATGGTTGAAGAGGGTAGCAGTAGAGATGGTGAAAAGTGGCTTGACACAGCCCTTACCCCGGGCTTGGATCGGAGACGTATGGTGAATGGTGCTTTACTAATCTTGGTCAAGCATGATCTTGAACTTAAGACTCAGGAATGTTTAAAAGGGCTTCTATGAAAGTATTAATATGAGTAATAATTTGGAAGATTTTTTTCTTTTTTAGCTATAAAGAGTAAGATTTTATTAATGGAAGGTTTTGGGAGGATGACAATGCATAAACTCCACTTAGGCTAAAATCTTTGTTTTATATGAGCCTTCTTCCTATAAAAGAACTACTATTGAGTTACCATCTATACTAGGAACAAAGTTACTCTAGATATGTTATCTTCTGTTTCATTCCTTTAACAATTCCATTTATATGTACTTTGCTTTCTCTCATCTTCTCTCATCAAATATTTTATAAAATAGTAGATGATTAAAAAAATTCCAAATTTGCATTATGGGAAAGAAATAAGATCGACCTGGGTTTAGTCATGAAAAATTCTCGAGAGCCAGCATTCTGAGTTTTTCTTCAAAGACCCAATTTTAATGTCTTTGAAAGAAGAAAGGCAAAGAAGACTCTTTCATTCTGTTTTTTTGTTTGCCTGTGCACATAATTACTATGAGTTTCTAAGACTTAGTACCTAATACCAGTACCATAAAGGCACTTTAAGATTTAACACCATTGACATGTTTCTAACTATCACAGGATGCCATGGAAATGATCTGTATGTTGCGCTTTCTTCTGGAGTAAATTGGCAAAGAGCCCTTTCACTATGATATGATAGGAGAAACCAGGCATACTATATATGATACTTCCTTTTTCCTCCCATTGCTCTCACTGTGTTTCAAACCTTCCCACCTAGTAACTGCATGGCTGCAATTTCCTTAGGTGACAGTATCGCTGTGGGAAATTGGGTCAGAGCCACTGTGGCTACTGAAAACCCACAGTCTTGGAGAGACAAGCTAAAGACAAGCAAGCTGAGGTCAGCAGGCCTCATTGGAAACAGGGTGAGGTGAGCTCTGCTTAGAATGAAACCTTCAAGTCTGCTGTGGCCTTAGGCAGCATTCTGGCCCTAAAACTTGACAGGCAGGGAGGAGAAAACTTCAATAGTACTGAGTATAGTGTGAAGAATACTCAGAAAGATTAGTCCTTTTGGTAAGGAGCCTCTGTAGACTGAGGCCTTTTATCCAAGGCATTTCAGATGTATTTAGTTGGCCTCATCTCAGGTGGAGATTTACTAATCATAAAGAGCACTTACTAGCTAAGAAGAATCCAATCTCCTTAAAGGGAAAGTCTTATCCTTATCTAGTTATATGTCTCTAGTAAGTGAATAAGAGAGGAAGAACACAGAGCTGGACTTGGGATTCTCCCGAAGTACTTCTTCTAGGGGATGGGGTTGGATTAGCTTTGGGGAGTTAGGAGAGGGTAAGATTGGATGAGAGAAGTTGTCCATTTTTCCCTTCCTTGGGTTTCTACCACTGAGACCAAGTCAACACATGGAGCTAAAGGGAAAGATTTGGATTAGGGCATATTGACATTTTCCATTTTTTAGTTTTTTATAACTCATCCTGTCCCTCCAAATTTCTTTTGCACATCATTATCAGATAAGCCTTCCTGAAGTGTAGTTTTCATGATCTCAAAAGCCTTTAATGACTTCTCATTTCTGTGTGATAAATTCCAACCCTCTTAGGCTGATATTCAAGAATCTTTACAATCTGGCCCCAACCGACCTCATTATCCTCAACACAGATCTTCCTCCCAGTGAAGCAGGTGTGCTCACTGTTCCTTGAATACTCCACAGAAGTTCCTGTCTTTATGATTTGTTCACCGTGCTATCACCCACTTAGAATGCTCTCCTTCACTCGTCTGCACTCAAGCAAAATCTTAAAGTTAAATGCTCACATTCTACCTGTTCCATACAGCCTTCTCTGATCACTCTTGACTTCTTACAAACCAGTTGGGTTCTTGGCTTTCTTTCCATTTGCCTAACTGAATTTGATGATTTCTGCTGAGAATGAATAAGTGGAAAGAAAGCAAATATGAAGAACCGATGTGGAAGAAGAAAGCTATTTAAATTTCCTCCAAGAAATAAATCCCTTTAAGACAGGTATCTTTTGCTTTGCCCTCTTGAGTATAAAATGTCTCCCACTCTTAACATGGCACTTGTTTGAAATCCACTGGGGATATTTTTTGCATCACTGACTTTGAACAGACTTTAGGGGCTCATGTGACAGAACATTCTCAGGGCAGGCTCAGTGTCTTGAGCCCAAGACATTCTCAATGACTTGCAACTATCAGTTTTCTTTCCAAGTATGCAGATACTACTTATTCTGGTCTAAAGGTATTTCCAGGACACTTGGCTATCAGTGAGATAGTACATATGACAGCAGGATAACTAGGAGAAAAGTTCCAGTGGTCCATATTCTAAACTCCGAAATTTTTAGCTTGAGAAAGACCCAAGACAGAGGTTCTTGAGAGGTGTGGGCCAGGAAAGTAGGTTGTCTTGGTGGTAGAAAGTCCTTATGAAAACACAAAGATATAGTTTAGATATCTAGGCATGTTTGCAATGCATACTCTATATATACAGATCCCATATATGAATAATAGAAATTGACTAACTTTCCAAAATCTTAAAACAGATGGACTTCGGTCTAGTGGGCTCAGAAGCATCCAAATAGTTATGAAGGCGTGGTATAAATGCTTGCCTTAATGCAGCAAATGTTCTGTGGATAACATTTTCTTGCAGAGTTACATTAAATGGAAATCGAGCTGCGTATTTTCTTAGCATCTTAGGCCATGATACTCTGAGTGTTTAACTCAAAACTCTTTAAGCTATGATGGAGTATCCTTAATGGATCATTTGGCATGTGTGGTGATGCTTACATGAAACAAACTTCTAAAAAATTTAAACTAAACCTTTTAGAAGTCCCCACTAGGGAGCACAGTTATATTGAAAGGTAATATAATCTGTGATATCAGAAGCCTTTTGTTAGTCTCTTTTAGAAAGGATCCTTATTTTTATTTTCCTGACTTCATTTTTTTCTCTTTTTCAAAATATAATTTACTGTTTGCCTAAATGAAAGATTTTCTGAGGCATTTATTTTTTTCCAGAAATCATATATAAATGTAATAAACTTTCATGGTTTCTGTCCAGCCCAAGTTACATATTAGCTATATTTTATCCAGGTTTTCTCACCCATTATTTTTATAGGTAAAGCTACATTTTGGCAGGAGTGGTGGTGCGATGTGAGAGACATATGTTGAGACATTCAGATTAATTTGCATTTTAAAGAAATGTTCACTGTCTAAATTGTAAACATTTGAAAGATATTTTTACTCTGAAATTATTAACTATAATTATTAATTTTTAATAAACTCTGATCCTGACATATTATTAATTAGTATCATTAAATGTTAAAGTCAGTGTTTTCTGTTGCATACATGTATATATGCATTTATTTTATTATGATGAAACTGGCATATTCTCTTCCTTATTATTTTGAGTAGAGATCAGTATTTGTAACATGAATCTTAAAAAAAAAATCAGCAAGTAAATTGTCTCACATGATCCTGTATTTCTATTTGTATGAATGAGGTTTGATGACCCTGATGTCACACAGGCTTACGTTGAAGACATAGTGCAACACAGAGTGTTCCTGTAAAATTTTTAATGATCCATTTAGGTGATTTTAGCTGCAATTATAAGGAATATTGTAATTCATTTTTCATGTGTTCATATATATACAGCAATTTATTTTATATACAATCTGGACACATAACTCAGTAATTATGACACAGTTACCCAAAAGTATCTGGGCTACGTGAATTAAAAAATGTTCTTAATAACCTTGTATTTCTTTCTGGAGAACCTATAAAAAGAAATAATTGCTGTTCAGAGAGGCAGAGATAATCAAAGAGCCCTGAGGGAGGGAAAAAAATCTCTTGGCTTTGCTTGAGACTCATTTCTCTGCTGCTTTCTTTCTCACCTGTCCACTAAAGCAAACCAAGAGACTCACATTCGATTTCTGTTGGAGAGCCTGATACTTACTACTTTTGAGATGAACCCCATAACTTTTTATATAAGGCTCAGTTCAATTAATACATGGGTCAAAACTGGAATTCTTCCTTAGAGTAAGTTATTGGGTTAAGATCCTAGAGTCTGAGACTTCAGTGAGCCTTTGAGTGTCTTTTTGTAAAAAATGGGTCCTGTCAGACCTGGAATCCAGAGCAGGTTTTCTTGGTAAAAAGCTGCTGCTTTAATTGCTGCAACCACTATTTTATTTACCACTTAGGTAATGCTTACTCTTTACCAAGTGCATGCAAAATGCCTTACAAATAATTAACTCATTTAATCTCACAATTACTCTATGGTAGATACTGTGATCATTCCCATTTTAAGATGAGTAAGTAATGTGCCTAAGGTCATGAAGCTAGAAAGGACAGAGCTAAGATGTGAACACTGGCAGTCTCCTCTAGAATCTGAGCCACAGTCTGGACAGACATACTATTCTGCCATTCTAAGTCACCCTTCTGGAACCTAAATGGTCACATGTTCCAGCTAGTATCTCTAGGCCAGTCCTGGAGGATGTTCCTCCAGAATCATTTGGCATTCCCAGCAGAAATTCCATGAATTTGCATTATACTGCCACCTTCCCCCACTTGCATGTCACAATCTAGCCACAGTGAACATCACTGTCCCTTAACGCAGTAGGCTTTCTCAGACCTCTGAGGCTTTACACTTCTCGCTCTCATCTTTCTGATTTATAAGACATTCTTCTAGTTACTTTGCAAGTTGTAGCTCAGTCGTCACCTCTTCTCACCCTTTCCACTTCCTGGCAGACTTAGGCACTGATGCTGTGTACACACACGCATATACATACACACACAGCAACACTTCCCATTCGATCATGGCCCTCTTATGTCTGTTTTCAGCCTGCTTTGAATCCTTGTAGACTGAATCTAGGTTTGGGGGTCTGGCTCAATAGGCTCTGAAGCTTGATAATTCTGGGTGGCAAGTCTCAACTCCCCTAGTGAAACCCTAGAGAATTTCTTAAAAGCTGACTACTCCTTGAGTAATGGTTTGTTACTATTCTATGTCCACATACTTCTTTTTACATGGGTCAGCCCATCTGTTGAAATAGCTCTCCTAACCATAATAAATTGTTTTGGAATGCAGTCTTCCAAGTACAGTTATCACAAGAAAGACCTAACTGTGCTAACTTTGAATGACATTGGTATTTATGGGAATCTGACCAAAATTCTAAAAGCAAAAGCAAAGCAAAACAAAACAAAACATTCCACTGAGAAAATATTAATTTTATACTAAATATACCTATCATATCCTCATGACTACATAATATTAATATTTCCATATGGGCTGGAAATACCAAATAGTTAATAGCTTCCTCAGCAATTTGTTTCTTGTTACGACTTCTCTAGTAATCTGTAATAGCTTTGGCAAAGTGTGATAAAAATATATTCCTATAATCATAAAAATCTACAATAATTCTTTAGTTAGCCTGGTTTTTATATTTGAAAAATAGAGATATTAATTTCACATGCAAATAGAAGATAAGAAAATGTCAAAAAAACAGTCTACAAGTCAAATATATACTATAATAAAGTTGTTACTGTTTTAAAAGATTCTTTCAATAAGTACACTTAAATATACCTAGTGTTACTAATTCCTGACTTTTTTTTTTTAGTGAGATACAATTGACATACAACATTATATTAGTTTCAGGTATACAGCATAATGCTTTGAAATTTGTATATATTGCAAAATGATCACAATAAGTCTAGTTAACATCCATCACCACCCATAGTTATAAAAATTTTTTTCTTGTTATAAGAAGTTAGCATCTTTTAAATATATAATACAGTATAATTAACTATAGTTGCCATGCTGTACGTGACATCCCCATGACTTATTTATTTTATAACTGGAAGTTTGTACCTTTTGACCACCTTCATCATTTTGCCCACACCCCAACCCTGCCTCTAGGAGCCACTAATTTGTTCTCTGTACTTATGAGTTCATTTTTTTGTTTGTGCTTTTAGATTTCATATATAAGTGAAATCATGTGGTATTTGTCTTTCTCGGCCTGATTTATTTCACTTATTATAATGTCCTGGAGTTCTAACCATGTTGTTACACATGGCAAGATTTCCTTCTTTTTTATGGCTGATTACTATTCCATTGTATAAATATACCACATTTTCTTTATCCATGCATGCATTGATGGACACTTACGTTGCTTCCATGTCTTGACCATTGTAAATAATGCTGAAGGGGGTGCTAATTTCTGAATCTTTAATATACTATTGTTATCTTGTTTCACTGGGAAGTAAAATTTCTTAATTGAAAGACAAGGAAAGGATAAACATGTTTTGGGTCAAATAAGCTACTAGTCTGGAAAATCTTGCTTTAAGGCAAACCTAAATTCTAAATTGTTCTTCTGCATCAAGGACTTTTAATGTCAAGCAGAAACCAAAGGTGCTGAGAAATGGGGGAGAGACTATGATGACACCATAACCATGTCTTCTCACGTATACATCGTGAAGTGTATGTTTGCATTGTCTCAGGATAATTTCAGAAGCAATTGAGATAATATGAAATTTTATTTTTTCCTTCACCCACAGACAGTGTGGGGCTACAGTTCGAGAAAAAAAAAAAGATAGTAAATAAGTGATCAGCTGCAAAGTTTTTAAGAAATGCTTGAATATTGCCTGTCGAAAAAGTTACCTTTGGCTGAAGAGATTTGGATTTTATTCTTTACCACTTTTTAAGTGCTGTTTAGCAAAGTTACTTTATGTCTTTGTTGTTGTTGTTGTTGTTGTTAAGTGTTTCTTTGTAGATTCTGGTGATTTTGATGAGACAAGATTTTTAAAGTAATTTGAAAAGTAGAATGAATGCATTACCGTAAAATGAAGTACACAGTTACCAAGGATGGTCGACTTAACTTTTACCTTGAATCACTTCTCTATTGACTGGAACATAATCTTCTTTTATCAATAGATAAAATGAAATGAAAAGGCATCTATATTCCACATGTTTCTTCCTAGGGAGAAAGAAGCACTCTTACTAGTAATCAATATAGTCACAGAGGGGTTCATGCCTTATATTTCATTTACTAAAGTTCTTGAAAATGAAATTTGTTTAAAAGCCTTTGTAAACAATTCTCTTTTACATGATAAAGGCTTTCTGTGCAAATTCATAAGTTGCTATAGAAAGGAGGTCTAAATCTATTTGTTGGCACTCGTAAATTAGCAATTTTGCACATGTAATAAGTGCAACCATGCAAGAAACAACCACCGATCTCAACCTGAATTATTTTATTCAGTTCCTACCTGTAAGGCTTTGTTTTTTCAGTGCAATTAATTAAGCAAACAGGACCAATGTTGGTACTTTTGACAGATTACAAGAACAAAAGCTTTTGCCGTTGGAGCTTTCATGGGTCTCATAAGTAGACAGTGCTCATAAATCCTGCATAACAGATCTTTTGATTCTCCCTCAAAAGCTTTATCCTATTCCAATTGGTACTCATCACCACAGGAGGCTTGCTACTTGCAAATTTCTCTATTGCTGTTTTCATTTCCTCTTCAGTAATGAAGGCAATCAGTTTCTCATTATCCAGAAGATCCAGTTTTGGCATTTTAATTTTAGCCAAAATTTTCATAATCTCTCTATTATCAGCTGCTAACTCTGATGCAAATATCAGTTTGGAGAATAAAAAAAGGAAACTTTACATCACTGCTATCTAATGATCAAATGTAGAACATACTGAAATAAAAATTCTGATTTTGATTCTTATTAATATATTAGTTGCTCTTGACACCGGCATGCTTTTAAATAAAATTTGATAAAGATTTATTAAGAAAATTGTAGCATGTAACAATGTTAACCTTTAACATCACTTCATTTCTAGTTTGAGTATAGAATTACATTAGATGTTATCAGGATCACAGAGAACAGGTTTAGGTCCCAGTGAAAAAAAACATTAGTACTTTTTGTCAAGGGAGGAATTTTACTGATAATCAGCATAGTTGGGGCCCAAATATGAACACTGGTCGCTAGTAATTTTGTGCCAATCTTCACCCCCGGCTCCATCTCTCATTATTGGCCTTATGTGTTTTGAAGAATAAGAAAAATGGTTATTTAAGATATGAGATAATATATAAACAAACAAACAAAAATAAGGGGAAAACTCATGTGATTTATAATTTAAATTATTAGAAAAACTGTACAAAAATAGAGAAATGGCTTAATGGTGATAAAATATAGAGTTCTTTAAAAAGAACTTTGGAAAACAATCTGTGAATGTAGCCTTTGATATTTATTTGATATTCAGTGGTCAAGGGGTCAATTTTAAGCTAAATTTTTAATATCAATTTATGAACATGTTAGAGTTTCTGTATGATTTATTTGAAGAAATTTATTTTGTAATTTCCTCTTTTTAATTTGGTTTCTAAGTGATTCATTATTCATTTTTTTTGATGATATCTCTATCTACTTTAAGGGAGCATTACATAGATTCTGAGAGTCATGAAGAGACTGACATGTTAGCCAGGCTAGTGGGACCCCACCCTATCAGCTTGGGACTAGGCAGGGGCACTCTTGTGCTCTCTGTTGGAATCCGTAACTGATTAGTCAGAGAGGAAGCAATGGGAAAGCTATAGTTATTAGAAGAAGCAAACAGTTTCCTTTGCCCCCTTGATGGCTGCAGCTGCTCCATCTAGAGTCAGCAGGATATAACAGTGACACAAGCAAATATATTTACATAAAAGGAGGGAGACATTCACCGATTAGATTGCCTCCTGTGCTTCTGCCTGTGGCTAAGCTCAAGGTGCCAATTCTTTTCTAATTCTTCTGACTCCAGCTGTTGAGAGTCCTGGATGACCCTCGGGTAAGTGAACAAGACCACAGTCATCTGAGAAAGAAAGTTCTGATGCGGATGGGAGATGATAGTGTGGGGTTGAGGAGAGGGGTAGGGGGAACCCTGGAGTGTGGTCCAGAAGGGTTATGTGGAGTCATTGAATGAAAACATCCAGCATACGTTTATTGGGTGCCCACTGTGCAAAAGGCATTCTCATTGGCATAGAGGACACAGGTAGATGGCAGGTGGTCCTCACACATGAAAGACTCTTCTTGTGGAAATCAGTACAATCACACATGGACTGTGCTATAAGGGAGGATCTCTGCTTTGGTGAGTCAGAGAAAGTTCTGAAATGAGGTTGGTGGAATGAGGGGTTCACCAAATGAAGAAACAGAGGGAAGGGATGGCATGAGAATTCCTGACAGAGCTCCCAGTATCTGCAAAGGCATGAAGTCCTAAGAATCCAGGATGAACCTGTGGAAGTGCAGCAGCAACCTGGTGTGACTGCAGCATAAGGTGTATCAGAGGAAGGGGTAGGGAAGGAAAGTGGAAATTTGGGCTGGGGTCAGAGTGTGAAGAACCTTCTATTAGTGCTAGTAGGTGGGCATTCTATCTGAAAGGAGTGGGTAACTTTTAAGCAGGGATTGACATGGCCAAACATCTGTTTGGAGAAGCTGTTCTGGTGACCTTGGAGGATGGATTGAAACTGGAAAGAAGTTGGGGGCAGGGAGAATTATAAAGGCAGATGGATGATTGATGCTGAAGACTTGAACTAAGACAGAGGTACTGAGTTTATATACTGGATTTGAGGTAAAATTATGAGTTAAAAGGACCTAGGATTAGAAAATGAGGCAAAAAATGGAGAGGCTGATTTTGAAGTCTTGAATTTAGAGGGCTGGGAGATGGTTGTACCAAGAACAAAAGGGAATGCAGGAAGAAAGTGGGTTGGATTAGCATAGAGATGTTATTCCAAATTATGGAACCCATACCCAACTCAACCCACATACAGAAACATGTCTACTTCTGGAATCTGAGTTTCCCCAGCATGACCACTATGACTGGTAGAGCCTCAAAAGGCATCAGTCTTTTCTGTGCAATGGATGGGAGGGCAGTGTTTAGCAAGGCCCTTTTTTTTCTAATAGAAACTTAATTTTTAGAACAATTTTAGATTAACAGAAATTTGGGAAAACAATATAGTTTCTCCAATTATTAACACCTTAAATCAGTATGATACATTTGTTACAGTTAATAAACTAATGACACATTATTATTACTAGATTCTATAGTTTATTCAGAGTTCCTTAGTTTTAACCTAATGTCATTTTTTGCTGTGCCAGGATTTCACCTGGACATTGTCATGTCTCCTTAAGGTCCTCTTCATTGTAACATTATCTCAGACTTTCCTTGTTTTTGATGACTTTAAGAGTTTTGAGGAGTACTGGTCAAGTACTCATTTTTCAATTAGGATATGTGTAATGTTACTCTCATGGTTAGGCTGGGGTTTTGGGGAGGATGATTACAGAGAGAAATGCTATTATATTATCACATTGTATCAGGCGTACATACTATCAACATGACTTATGACTATTGATATTGATCTCGATCGCTTGGCTGAGGTAGTGATTGTAAAGTTTCTTCCTTTCCATACTGTAATTTTTGGAAGGAAGTCAGTACACGCAGCCCACAGTTGAGGAGTAGAGGGTTATGTTCTACCTCTTGAGGGGGAGATATTTGGATATATGTCTCCCCCATTTATTAATTTAATCAATCATTTATTTATATCTCTATGGACTCAAACATTTATACTTATAATTTAGATTATAATCCAGTTGCTCAGATCGCTTTAGGTTTGACCACTGAGAACTCTTTCGGATGGCTCCTCCTCCATTCCAGCAAGGGGTAGTCATTAGCACATATTACATGTAGGTACTGTGTTCTGTGCTAGTGTGAGGGCTGGGTGAAAGGCTGCCATGTCTGTCTGGAGAAGGAATGGGGCTTAGGGCAGCAGAAGCCGGGAGGTTCCAGGTTTCTGAATTCTCAGTATGGAACTTTGTGTTTAGCAATTGAAAGGTCTTCTGCATTCTTAAGTATGAGAGTGACATGATGAATATAGTGTGTTGGAAGATTCCTTTGGAAGCTCCATGAATTGCATAGTTTCACTCATTCATTCATTTAACAAATGCTTATGGAAACTCAAGTCTGCCACCTACTTGTGAATGAAGGTGGAACATGATGGGGAAAGAAAACTAACATTTATTGAGCACCTGCCAGGTACATGGCATTTTATACATTTTATACATTGTATTTATACATTTTATACATTTTATACATTGTATTTCTCATAGCAACCAAATTAGATAGATACTGTATCAACACTCTACAGACAAGAGTACTGTATTTCAGAGAGGCTGCTTATCTTTTTTTAAACCAATGTTCATTTTGCCTGTCTTTAATAATAGAATGTGTGAACACCATCACAAAACCTATAATCTCTTACATCATCTCTTGGCCAAATGACTAAATTCTGACCAATGGGCTATGAACAGAACTGATTTTTACCACTTCTGGGGAGAGTCTTAAAAAGTAATTATTCCTTTGGCCCTTTCCTCCTTCCTGCTGCTGGAAAATGATAAAAATGGAAATGGCAGCCTTAGACACCAAAAGGAAAGCTGCATTTTGAAGAGGGCAGACTCTCCCTTGTAGTTTTGGACTCCTGAATTATAAGGTGACAGAGAAATGAACTACTATCTTATTTAAGTCATTGTGTCTTTGGATCTCTTAGTCATTGCAGCTTAGCTCATGTCCTGACTAATATAGGAGACTATGAAAGGAGGTAAGTGAAGAACTCAGCTTGAACAGGAGTGGACAGGCAAGGAAATATTCAGTATGTCAGTAACTGTGAAGTGGCCTGATGAAAGAGCAAGAGTGCTCCAGGCAGAAAGGGGTACATGAAGCCCCTGAAGTGGAAAAGGAATTAAGAAGTAAGTAAGAATTTGTAAGGAATGTGGGAGAAAGTAGGAGAGAGGTGATTGGGGTAATTCTAAATGAAATAGGAAGTCTCTGAAAGGTTTTAAGTACTGAGGTAATATGGCCTGGTTTATATTTCCAAAAGATCCCTCTGACTCTTTTGGAAGACTGAGTGAATGAAAGAAATAATTTAGCTTCAGCTGGAGGTGATAGCAACTAATATTAGAAGTGGAGATGAAGATGGAGAGAAGTGATGTGTTTGAGCAATACTTTGCAGGCAGAATTACCAATGTCTTTCTGATGTATAGGATGTGTGTCATTGAGAGGAAAGGTGCCTTCATAATGATCCCCACATTTTGAGAAAGAAGAGGCTGAAGGAAGAAAAAAATTGGCAGAGGAAGATCAAATGTCCAGTTTCTTTTGAATATTATTGTATGTTGAAAAGAGACATAAAACCAGCATTCAAATTCCATCATTGCCAATGATCAGCTGTGTGTGACCTTGGGGATGTTACGTTTTTTACAGCAAAGAAAATAAGGTTGATAGGTTAAGAAGCATGAACTAAACATTTTGAACTTAAAATTTATGGAGGTAACATGCCATGTAAAGTGAGAAATGGAACATCTAAACATTACAGTGCTTGGTGTTAGCTAGCTAAAATGGACCAGAATGAGACATTTCCAGTCAGGCAACTATGAAGTGTTCTACTCTGGAAAGGACAAACTCAGAATAAACAGAGTGGTTTTAATACTATGACAAGATGTAGCACAGGCAATTAGGGGCTACAGTGCAAGGTCTGATTGAATAATATCAATCAGACTTCTAGGAAAACCTACTAACATAACCGTTATTCAAGTCTATGCTCCAATCACAGAGGCTGAAGAAGGTGAAATTGAAAGCTTTTACACTAGTATCTAAAAAGAAATTGATCACATACCCAAAACAAGACATGCTGATAGTTATAAGCGATGAAACACAAAAGTAGAGAATAAAGGAGAATGAAATATCATCGGAAAATTTGGATGGGGATGATGAAGCAGACATCAGCTCATGGATTTCTGCAAAGCAAACAACTTGTCCAACAAAAACATGCTTCAAACAACCAAGCTGAAAAAGAGCACTGGAAGAATCATAGTGCCAAAATATAACATAAATGACATACCTGTTGGATATAAGTTCACATAAAAAAACAGATTTGCACTGTTAAACTTAATTGACCGAGACCCAGAAGAACTGTGGACTGAAACTGGAAATATTATTAGGGAAGAATGAGAAAAGACAACCCCAGAAATAAAAAGGAAAGAAAAATCAAGACCAATTGTCGTGTTGGACAGGAAAGCCAGTGTCAGGACAGAATATGGAAAGACAGAATGGTTTTCTATAGGCCATCTTTTTATGCATTATAAAAAGATGCATTTTATCTCCCTATTTGTTCAATCTGGATGCAGAACATATCATACAAAAAACTGGGCTAGACTCTGAGGAAGGAGGAGTGAAAGTTGGTGGAAGAAATAGCAATGGTTTAAGATAAACAGATGATACCACCTTACTGGCAGAAGGTAGCAATGATGTGAAAGGACTTCTGATGAAAATGAAAGAAGAAACTGCCAAAGCAGGACTGTATCTAAACTTCAAGACACAGATAATGACTAGAGAATAAGTATACAACTTTGACATAGACAATGAAGACAAAGATTTTGTTTATCTTGGTGCAGTCATTGACTCAAATGGAAACTGCAGTCAAGAAATCAGGGTGAGACTCAGAAAAGCAGAAATTTGTAAAGATCACCAAGAGCAAAGATGTGTCATTAGAGACCAAGGCTAAGATCATC
>NW_011888864.1:3783215-3786570 GCF_000151845.1 Pteropus vampyrus | reverse complement strand
ATGAAGTGGAAAAGGAATTAAGAAGTAAGTAAGAATTTGTAAGGAATGTGGGAGAAAGTAGGAGAGAGGTGATTGGGGTAATTCTAAATGAAATAGGAAGTCACTGAAAGGTTTTAAGTACTGAGGTAATATGGCCTGGTTTATATTTCCAAAAGATCCCTCTGACTCTTTTGGAAGACTGAGTGAATGAAAGAAATAATTTAGCTTCAGCTGGAGGTGATAGCAACTAATATTAGAAGTGGAGATGAAGATGGAGAGAAGTGATGTGTTTGAGCAATACTTTGCAGGCAGAATTACCAATGTCTTTCTGATGTATAGGATGTGTGTCATTGAGAGGAAAGGTGCCTTCATAATGATCCCCACATTTTGAGAAAGAAGAGGCTGAAGGAAGAAAAAAATTGGCAGAGGAAGATCAAATGTCCAGTTTCTTTTGAATATTATTGTATGTTGAAAAGAGACATAAAACCAGCATTCAAATTCCATCATTGCCAATGATCAGCTGTGTGTGACCTTGGGGATGTTACGTTTTTTACAGCAAAGAAAATAAGGTTGATAGGTTAAGAAGCATGAACTAAACATTTTGAACTTAAAATTTATGGAGGTAACATGCCATGTAAAGTGAGAAATGGAACATCTAAACATTACAGTGCTTGGTGTTAGCTAGCTAAAATGGACCAGAATGAGACATTTCCAGTCAGGCAACTATGAAGTGTTCTACTCTGGAAAGGACAAACTCAGAATAAACAGAGTGGTTTTAATACTATGACAAGATGTAGCACAGGCAATTAGGGGCTACAGTGCAAGGTCTGATTGAATAATATCAATCAGACTTCTAGGAAAACCTACTAACATAACCGTTATTCAAGTCTATGCTCCAATCACAGAGGCTGAAGAAGGTGAAATTGAAAGCTTTTACACTAGTATCTAAAAAGAAATTGATCACATACCCAAAACAAGACATGCTGATAGTTATAAGCGATGAAACACAAAAGTAGAAAATAAAGGAGAATGAAATATCATCGGAAAATTTGGATGGGGATGATGAAGCAGACATCAGCTCATGGATTTCTGCAAAGCAAACAACTTGTCCAACAAAAACATGCTTCAAACAACCAAGCTGAAAAAGAGCACTGGAAGAATCATAGTGCCAAAATATAACATAAATGACATACCTGTTGGATATAAGTTCACATAAAAAAACAGATTTGCACTGTTAAACTTAATTGACCGAGACCCAGAAGAACTGTGGACTGAAACTGGAAATATTATTAGGGAAGAATGAGAAAAGACAACCCCAGAAATAAAAAGGAAAGAAAAATCAAGACCAATTGTCGTGTTGGACAGGAAAGCCAGTGTCAGGACAGAATATGGAAAGACAGAATGGTTTTCTATAGGCCATCTTTTTATGCATTATAAAAAGATGCATTTTATCTCCCTATTTGTTCAATCTGGATGCAGAACATATCATACAAAAAACTGGGCTAGACTCTGAGGAAGGAGGAGTGAAAGTTGGTGGAAGAAATAGCAATGGTTTAAGATAAACAGATGATACCACCTTACTGGCAGAAGGTAGCAATGATGTGAAAGGACTTCTGATGAAAGTGAAAGAAGAAACTGCCAAAGCAGGACTGTATCTAAACTTCAAGACACAGATAATGACTAGAGAATAAGTATACAACTTTGACATAGACAATGAAGACAAAGATTTTGTTTATCTTGGTGCAGTCATTGACTCAAATGGAAACTGCAGTCAAGAAATCAGGGTGAGACTCAGAAAAGCAGAAATTTGTAAAGATCACCAAGAGCAAAGATGTGTCATTAGAGACCAAGGCTAAGATCATCCGCACCCTCGTATTCCCAATTACTATGCACGGATTTGAAAGTTGGACAGTATAAAGGTTGATGGGGAAAAAAAAACAACATTGATTTATTTGAAATATAATGTTGCAAGAGAGCTCAATGAGCATCCTGGACTGCCAGAAAGATGAACAAGTGGGTCCTAGAACAAATTAATCTTGAAACTTCACTAGAGGCAAATGACAAAACTGAAGCTGTCCCATTTTTGGCACATCATGAGAAGGCAGGATTCTTTGGAAAAGGCAACAATGTTGGGAAAATGGAAGGCAGCAAGAAAAGAAGGAGACGACCAAATATGAGATGAATTGACTCCATAAAAGAAGCCATAGGCATGATTCTGCAGGAGCTGAGCAAGGCAGCTGAGGACAGGACATTGTGCACATTACTCATTCACAGGGTCACCAGGAGTTAGAGCCTTCTTAACAGTGTGTAACACATACAACATGCCATAGTAGAAAGATAATGGGGTATGGAGACAGATGCTCAGTTATATTACTTATTGGGAGACCTTCACAAAATCACTTAAATTCTCAGAACCTTAGATTTCTCATGCAAACAAAAAAAATTAGAAAGCTTGTCATAGAGATTAAAAAAGATAATTTTTATAAGACACCTAGAAAAGTATTTGGCAAAAGAAGTGATGCATAAGTGTATGCTTTTTTTTTATATTGCTTGAAGTTGTTTTCTAATAGAAAATGCTGGGTGTATGATTTGTGTAGAGAATAGATAATTTAGTCCTGTATTTTTATACCAAAACTTAGAAAGAGAGGAGGCTGAACGACAAATCCAGGTTGCTTTGCCTGGACTACTGTGGTCATGCAATGACCCTTGTTCTTTCTTCAGCTGAATGCTCAGACTGGGAGGTGAGTCCCCATAGGACATTGAACTTGGACCCTGTGACTCATTGGTTAACATGTTCTGTTTTGCACTTTTTAAGAAGGTAAAAGTGACCTTCTGGAAAAGTTATTATCAAGCTATAATAGTGCGATCTGAATGCAACTTCAACAGATGTCATCATTTTTTAGATTTTTCATTTATAGAAACTCCACCTAGCCTTTTGGAATCTGGGGGACATTTACTTATTGTACTGTGAAGAAGTGTTCTGGGCCTAAAGCAAGAATACTACTTTCAAAGTAAAATGACTAAATAATTAACAATGGAACTTTCTCAAAGGTGAAATTTGGCCAAGTATTAGGATTAGTACTCAGCAAAATGCCTAAGGTACATCATGGATATTTGATGAAAGTACTTGGTCATCATTGTGCTTTTAAAATTCATTCAGTGACCTGAAAATTCTGAAGGATGGTTTTTAAAAAAGATTTTTTTTTTTTGGTCATATCAGAGTGTGCAGAATCGATTCCTTCTGTAGAGTTACCCAAAGGGGATGTCCTTCATCTTAGTGTGACAGGGAAAATGAGGCTAGACCCTGAGGTACATGAACATTTATTTGGAGCTTGGTGAGAGAGCCTGTCCTTTTGGCACTTTAAAACAATGACAG
>NW_011888864.1:3778441-3781175 GCF_000151845.1 Pteropus vampyrus | reverse complement strand
GTAGCACTTTACAACAAGAGTCATGATATCTTGAAAGTTATGTCTTGGGTATGGATAGTCCAAACTAGTTAATAGAAGTGGAAGAGTAAGATATGGTCTCTGTCCTTGAAAACCTTCCATCTAATGGAAGAAATAATAAATGCAGTCCTATGATATTATAAGAGCTGTAAGAAAGTGAGAGACAAGGTGCTACCTGAACACAGAGGTAAGGGGATTTCCTCTGCTCAGGAGCATCGAGAAAGGCTTCACACGGAGGCAGATTGAGTCAGTGCTTGATGGTAGGTTTTGAAGCATGTAGATAAAGGAGAAGCATTCTTCATGAGCAACACTATGGACAAAAGCTGGAGGTAGGAAAGTGTGCTGTGTGTTTAGGGAACAGAAAACATGTCAATTGCTAAATAATGCTTAAGGAGCATTATTGCATGAGTAGAGGAAGGTAGAATGACAAAATGAAAAGTTTAGATAATCTAAAAATATATTATAGGAACATGATTATGGAGACTGAGAAATCTCATGACTTACTGTCTACAGGTTGGAGAATCAGGAAGATGGTGGTGTAAGTCTTAGTTTCAGTTTGATTCTGGAGGCCTGAGAACCAGGAGCATGGATGTCCAAAGACAGGAGAAGATGAATCTCTCAGCTGGAACAGAGAACAAATTTACCCTTCCTCCACCTTTTTTGTTCTATTCAAGTCCTCAAGGGATTGACTGATGCCCACCCGCACTGGTGAGAATAATCTTGACTCAGTATACTGATTCAAATGCCGATCTCTTCTAGAAACACCCTCACAGACATACCCAATTATCTAGGCATCCCCTAGCCCAGTCAAGTTGATAGATAAAATTAACAATCACAGAAAGTAAAGACCTGAGTTTATTGTCCTACTTATTAACCACATAGAGTTGATATTTACCATATAGAACCTTAGTTTTCTCATTTATAAAAGTATATCAAATTAATTTCTGGCTGCATTGTCAAAATATAGTAATTTACACTACAACAACAACCAAATCCAGAAATCTCAATGACTTAAAATGATAAAATTCTAATGTTTCCTAACATCCCAGTCCAATTTGATTGGGGGGAGGGGAGAGGCAGGATAATATGAGAGCTCTGCTGTAGAATGACTTTTAGGCACTGCTTCTGGGATGCCATTAATGTATGGTGCCCAAATTCACCGCAGAAGGGAGGTGAGAGGATGAGAATGTGGAAGATCTTTTTAGGGACCAGGCCTGTACATAAATCAAATCTGTCCACATCATTGGCCAAAACTAGTCACATGGCTCTATCTAAATGTCAGGAGCTTAGAAATCAAATCTTTGCTGTGCCCAGAAGAATATTAAAATGTCTTGGGGGAACACACAACAGTGCTCTGTGAATCACCAGTGTTATTATAAAGATAATATATGTGAAAAAGCTAGGGTAATGTATATGAAATAATATATGTGAAAGGGCTGGAATGTAAATTACTCCTCAATATGTTAGTTTTTTAAGACTGGAAAGATAGATTTGGGCCAAGATATCAAGGCCCTTAAATTATTGCCAATTAAGGAAGTTATAATTTACTCCAGAAGTAATGTGGTACAACTAAAGCTTTTGAAGAGGGGAGTTATTTAAACAAATTTGTACATTAGGAAGAATGGACAACTGTCTATAGGCTGGAGATTCTGAGGAAAACTGTAGACAATAGTCTTTTTTGTTTTTTGAGGAAATACAGGGCCTTGACTAAGGCGGGGGTAGAGGTAATGCAGGGAGAATAAGAAGCATTTCAGAAACTACAGTATTTTATTAGTCTTAGTATCTATGATAGCTTTTGCAAAACCTGTGCCATAATATAGGTTAAATAAACATTGCCAAATGGATCAATGAATGGATGAGTAAATGAATTTCATTCTGTAGAACAGTTAGTTTTGTGTAAGACTGTCTTCCCACATATGTCATGAATTTGTTGAGTTTAGGAATTGTTTTCATCTTTCTATAGAAAAGGTGATGATATGAACCTAATAAGCACAAATAATTTAGGGATATCTGTGGCTATGATTCTTCATTAAATGCAAATTGGTGAAGAAGACTTTGCAGCTAAGGATCATCCTGACTACAGCAAAACTAACAAACAAATGAAGGAACAAAGTCTATGAACCAGGGAGACATAGAAGGCATTTGGAGATAAGGACAGAAAATATGTGGTTTAAAATCTCATATTGATTTTTAGCATGAATTTCCAGCTCCTAGCATGACATTTTAAATAACAAAATATTACTCTGTTAAAAGTTAGAGGATTAGATGAAATAAATACTACTTCCTAGAAGACGCTCATAGAGTTGAAATAAATGAGTATTGTTAAACTATCAATGATTTTGCAGAAGAAAAACGATAATGACAATGTGTTTGTTTTTTAGTTTAAATGGAAAAATCTATATTAAACAGAACACTATATTTACTATTTTGTTTTAACTCTATTTTTAAAATATATATATATTTCTCAGGATTTCAATAATTTAGTAGTTGCTTCTGAGAAATCATTTAAATATTTCTTTTTCTTTTGTATTTCTCTGTTTTTCTAATGAACTTGCCTTTATTCATTTAAACAAAATGGATTGGTGGTAAAGAATTTCATAGAAATCAGCAAATGTACTTAAAATTGTACAATATGGTTATCATAACAATTGCAAGGTGAAAAGTTCATTCATTGATTCAATAAATATTGATCAGATGTCTTTCATATGATAGCTCT